>NC_081447.1:15152924-15187561 GCF_007210705.1 Tigriopus californicus
ACCTAGATCACGGTCGCCATGTATTGCTCGAATCAAGTTCAACGAGAACAAGACACGAGACTTAGTGAAACTTAAGACTAGCTAAGAAATGAATAGTGTTGACATGGAGAGAGTAAGTCGTAGACTCTCTTTTTATTCATAGCTAAACATGGCTTTATATACAGAGAAGAGCATTGCGCTTACGGCGCCTGTTCCAAGTCTGTCGTAACATGTTGGAGCATAGAGTCCCTCTTTGGGATCAGGGTGTGGTTCTCTCATGACGATGCTTTAGTTCGTATACAGATAACTGCACCCCACTCTTAGATCTCGCTTTTGTTGTATCTACAATCAATCTGTTTCCCTCTTCCTATAGTCATTTCAATTTTCAACCAGAGGTTGTCCCAACAGTACTCGTTCCAAACTGAGAAATGGCATGAGCAGAACTGTCAGTACGCAATATTGATCTTGTTTTTTCTTTTTCTCTTTCTTACCGCAATTTAAGTGACTCAGAGATGTGTCATAATGACGCTCCCGGATAACTAGTGATATGTACAATGCTGCAATGTGAAATCCCATCCATTGATCCTTTACCGTTTCAATCATGTTTCTCGTTATGAATATGAGGGTGACCTACCACTTTACTACTCCCTTGTCCTTCTTCAAGGAGGGCTTCCATGAAAAGCTCATGGAGTTACTGATTTCAACATCATGTTTTTCATTTCTGTAATCGCACTATGAACCCGACCTCTTTCTTAATTTGTTCATGGTAGATATTTGTTGATCAAAAGGCTCATTCATGTGTGCTTTTCGGATAATACGCGATTTCAAACTTTTGTTAGAGCCCCCCAAAAATCCGTTTTTCGAAAAAAGTGTTGTACAAATGTGTGACAGGTTTCGATATTGCAATATTTTCGTATTCAGTATTACGAAGCATGATTGAAATTACGAATACATTTAATCAGCCCATGTATTGATCCGCCTTGATGTAAAAAGTGAGGATAATGCAACCAGAGATGATCATCACCAAACCTAAAATTGTTATGAGAAAAAGGCCCAAAAATGCAAAAAGGAGATTGCTCAAATTAGGGTATTACTTACTTGTTGGTAGCATGAACCAGTAGAAAGGCCAAGCATTGAAACCTAAGAAAAAAGGCAACCAAAAGACAATCAAGATGGGCAGTCTCAAGATCAACCATTGCAAGAGAAAGCCTTTTCTCATGGTTAATGAGCCCGCGAGCAATATTGTATTGCTGGCCGCACTGGGTATAAGGGCCCCTAACATGATCAAACGTGGTGTCATCGAAATTTCGTGCTCTTGGCCTATCATCACCACGATAATCCAGATGATAAAGGCCACGTCCATGCAAATGTTGAGGAGGGCAAACACTTGTGTGGCCAACTTCAGATCCGGGCTCAGCGGACAAGATTTGCGGTCGTTCTCCATGGTAATGGGCCAAAATTGGTTTGGGATGTCTGTCGAGATATCCGTAGGTAGCGCACTATTTTAGGATTTGTGTTTGGGTCCTCTTTGAACGCAGAAACTGAAATTGAGATTGATAAGTGTTATCAAATGAACCGGTTTCCGTTAGTCAAGATGAATTCATACTGTAGAGAGGTCTTTTCTTAGGAATCGTATCTCACGTGACACAAGACAGCAGGGTGGTCTACCGAAACAGTAACACTGACCTAAAAAGGAGGAAAGTGCTGTCCGTCTGGAGGTGGGGGGAAATTATCAGTCTAGCCAAGGCGTCCTCGTTACAACCAGCAGAGTGGAAAAAATCAAAGACACACTTGTGATGCTGTCTGAGAATTTACAGAATGATTTTAAGCCTTTTTCCATAGTAAGCGACTGATGAAAAACCTTACGTCAAAACATAGTTAAAAGTGTAATGCTTATATTAATGGTATGATTTAGCCGACTGAAAGTGACACAATGGAAAAGTACATGGCCGAAACTGCCAGTTTTGTGCAGTGTTGAGGCCAGAGCCAAGACTATGGACACGCTCAAGGCTGGCAAGATGCCAATGGAGTTGGGCGAGGCTTTCGGTGTATTTCCACGAGAAGTGGATAACAAAGTACAGCCCTGTCAAAGATGAAAATGTGAAATCTGACAATCCTGGCGTTATATTCCGGCGGCCAAAACATCGAGGGTTCCCAACCTTCATTAGGCAAAAGATGGATCATTTATAGCGTAGCACAAGGTTTTTCATCAGTCCCTCGATTTAATATAAGGCCAATCTTTGAGTGTGGGGGAAACAACTCTATATGACACCAAAAGTGGCCCTTAATATTTCTCCGCACAACAGACAAAAACAACAGACCTGACAGGACTGGCCAGTCAAGTTGGGGATGAAGCACACAGGTTTGGTTATGCCTAGCTTTGAATAATTTTTCCTTCATGGTTGACTATGTCAATGTGCCCTGTTGTAAGAACATGCACCACTTGAATCTACTTTGGCTTCCAAGAGATTTGCCGTCAAATTTTGCCACCTCTGGCATGGAGAAATTTTGAGTCATTTTCAGAATGTTTGAAGAGAATGAAGACTTTTTTGAAATGAAAGATAAAGGTCAGTCACATCTTTAAAATTTACCCGTAAAATGGTTACGTAAATCTTTTGTATTAATATCTATCCAAAAATACATAATCATAATTCAATTTAAAAGCCAATATGTTTATAGCGAACTGAGTATCAATGTTTTTGTTCTATTTGAATCATAAGCTTGGCTTTAGCATTTGTAAAACTGAACACATGCCAATTGTCTACTCTGCTATTAAATGAAATCTACAATAGCCCCCTTACGCTGCCCGAAATATGTTTTACGTTTTGCACTCCAGAGGGCGCTTTGTCATTCAGCCTCTACCAAATAAAGGGCAGATTGGGCCAATTTCTTGTTATTGAATTATAATGCGTTTGTGTTGTTTTTGACTAATTCTATCAAAATCTTATTTTCAATTAGTGCCTTGGGTCACATAGTGTCCGGAAAATAAATTGTGTTCAAGGGAAGACAAGAGCAGTTTATGTAGCAATCTACCGTGCCTCTTCCCGTTTTCTTTGGGCCGTGTGACGTTGCAAATAAGGGCCCTTATAAAGCCAAATAATATTAAAACAATGAGTAAAGCTTGACAATTGCCACTGTTTAGCACAAGTATCTACCACATTGAAATCAACCGAAGTGTCTTGTAGACACTGGATTGGTATTTTTTGAAGAAAACATCATTAGCTTTATGTAGCAAATAAATATTAGCGACTATTTCTTAATAAATGACTCTCCAATTTGTTGACCTTTTTAGATGGGCATTTTTTTTGTAGTGTTGCAAAAGGGGTTTCCAAGTCCCTCACACCTTAATGGTTAGGAGAAACATATTTTAGGGGCCAGAAAGGATTCCATTAGGAAGTTAGTTCATAAGGAAGTTGGTAGTAGAATATCCAGTGAAATTGCAACATAAAATGCTCTTAATTCCTTCCTCTTATAAACAGTCATCATAATTTTGACACTGAATTGAGGATATTTTATAATCCAATGTATTTGAACATCCTCTCTAGTCAATTTGAGTAGAATAGGCCAAGGTACAGTCAATGGGAGGACCTTAGTTTACATGAGGTGTATGTGTCTAACATTAGTGCCTTCAACTAAAGCTAAATAATGATTCAGCTTAGAGGAAAACATCCTGCCAATGTGAGTCTGACCCTGTAACAGACGTTGATTACATAATGCCCAAATGTGTAAAGAACTGACATTCTTTGACCTTGTTGCACCACAATTGCCTATTAAAATGTATTTGCCACCTTGACAGGTTCCTCTTGACGCAGCCCTGTCCTGACACGCCTTCATGTCTCAAGCTTTCTACAATTTCTCGAGCATGGACAAGTAACATAAAAAAAGAGTTTAACGGTTTTAAGTAATTGATTTAAAGTCTATTTCCTGAATCAGGAGAACAATAGCTTCACCATTCAATAAACTTTTATATCAACTTCAGCATTAATGCGAGAAGAATAAAGGAGATCAAAAATCCATGCTTTGCTTGCCATTCATGAGCTACAAAGACCTCAGACGTTGTATCTGAGTTCGACCCCTGTCGACGCTTCTGGGCCTACTATTTGACGATTTCGTGATTGGCTTGTTCTCGATCAGAACAAATTTTGGGCTCGGTTCATATTTCTAAAGGTCCGTGACAATGGCAAGTCTTGGGTTGGTTGCGTCAGCTGAGAAAAAGGCAATGAAGCTAGTGATGCCAAATCGGAGAAAAGGCGACCAGTTTTTAATTTGTTTCTGGTGAAATCCGTCGTGGAACTTATGGCCATCAATTTAACCAAAACCCATAAGATGAAATTCGATTGGCTGCTTAAACAACAGGCTAATCTTGTGCTATCGTTGTTGTGCGATATTGTGTTAAAAAACAATGGGACAGTCAACCAACAATTGATGTGGAGAGCTAGTCCCCTAGATTAGAAGACGACGAGTGCATCCAAGCTTTCCATGCGTCGAAATTTTGAGCCTTCAATAAGTTACGACTTAGGCGGGCTGGGATATCGTATTGGTAACGCATCCGCTTTCCAGTTTGTGAATCATGGTTCGATCCCTGGCTAGCCAAGTCCAAGCTTCCTTGTGGTATTTAAATTACAGCATGAATTGCTCCTTTAACTGACCTTGTAACAAACAATTAAACAAGAACAAAGGTACGATTTTGAAGGTTTCTATGTTTCCGTTTTTTCTAACCACCGGCGTCAAAAAGAGCGCCATGGGCCATTTGGCTTGTTTACGGCTGCTGGGACTAGTCTGGGCCGAAACGGATTTTTGGCTTTTATTACCATTACCATGGTCTGAATCACAAATCTTATATTTGCTTTGAATCAATGCATAGGCACCAAGGCACACATTTGAATAAAAAAAATTCTCAATTGCTGGCATGGCAAATTTCTGTGTCTCAAGTACTTTAATCTCGGTCAATCGACAGAGCTTATTACTGCGTTAGTGAGATGGCACACGTCGAAGAATCTGATCACTTTCATTGATTTAATGACTTGGTTCTTAAAATGCAGAGATTGGGCTAGATGGTAAGTTATTGATGATACGATAATCATTAGGATCTACTCAAGACATTAAAATGTATATAGAATAAAGGATGCAGATCAAGCGATAAAATGATAGAATAAATGGGGAAGGGGGAGAAGAGAAGAATACTTCTTACATATGTATCAAGTGAACAAATGAAAGAGGATTCATAAGAAACGTGACAATTGGGTTTTATACTTTGCCAATATCTTTTACAAACGACAGCAGAGGGGCAATGTGATGCTCCTAGTGAAACGCCTGCGGAGTTGACGCACCAAACTTCACCACGTTGCTTTTTATTGCACTAAAAGTCATCCCATTGAACTCGACCACAAGACTATACGATTCAAATCTTCTTGCAGCTTTAAAAAGTCGGAGTCGTTCCTTATTCCACGGAATATCTTCGTATCGTCAGCAAAACTTATCATGCGAGTACCAGTGGATACTTGCATGTGGTTCACGAACATCTAAAATAATATTGGCCTCAAGACAACCTTCGAAGTCACCGGTTTTCCATCAGAATGAACGGTATTCATGACAACCCTCCGTTTCCTTTTGTTTAGCCATGGAGTACGGAAGTAGTGGAGAGGAAAGCTCTCTGAAACCCTGCTAAAAGACGTTTCAGTTTTGCGTTACTTCCTAATCGAGTACTTGAACTTAAAGATGGAATTCGTTGAGCACTCTCTCAGCGGGAATGCACAAGATCAGTAGGTAACACATAGCTCCAGAAAACCTTGCTAGAAGACGTTTGATCTTCGACCGAGCTTTCCACTCCGATACTGACGTACTCCATGGTTTAGCCAACTTGTTATCCAGTCTGCCGATACCGGACGGCTTCCTTCAATTTGTTTATGAGTACATGATGGGGAACATGTCAAACGCCTTCGAAAGATCGAGATATTTTGCGCCCACTACTGGTGTTTTATCTTCCAATCTACTCGTCACGAATGAGGAATGATCTTTAAAGGTTAGGTGATTACATTTTTTACTTACTGCCGTGAGATAAAGTAGTGTCACAGGGCTGTTCCGGCGCTCTCTTAGGCAGTTTGGACTATCTTGAGCACATCCTTGTTAGCACGATAATGGCCTTAATCATGAATGTCATAATTTTAAATCAAAGAATAAACCCTTTGGCACACGTTTCATTCAAAAATGATCAATTACCCAACCTTGAGCCAAATATCTGCTTTTTAAGTTTATGTCTTTAAATCTACTGGCCGGCTCCTTTGCGGCTTGTACTTTTGTGGCGGCAAAACCAAACTCACTGATAATCAGTTCTGTTGATCAAACATGTTTATCGTACTTGACTCTCATAATTAATTCAAGCAATTCGTCTCTTACAGTGGCTCACGTCATATCAATATTCAAAGGGGGTGACAAATCCAACCCAGCCAATTACCGACCTATATCACTCACATCCAATATTTCCATGGTATTTGAAAAAGTCATGAAGGCTAAGCTGGTACAATATTTAGATAGCATTGACATTATACCCTCGGGGCAACACGGCTTCCGTTCTCGTCACAGTACCATTACCCAATTGATTCAGCATTTCGACAATATTATAACAAAATCACAAACTTATGACTCGGTGGATGTAATATATCTAGATTTTGCGAAGGCCTTCGACAAAGTGGACCACGGGCTCTTACTTCAGCGTTTAGTATCAACTGGTGTCCATGGGAAAGTGCTTAATTTCATAAAAGGGTTTTTAAAAGAGTGTAAGCAATATATTAGAGTGGATAATACGCTAAGTAACGTGTCAAGTGTATTATCAGGCGTACCACAAGGCACCGTTCTTGGGCCTATACTCTTCATTATTTTTGTATCGCCACTACAGCATCTAGCAACAAGCTCCACTGTAAAGAACGAATGATTGTACTTCAGGGTTGGAGGACGATTTGGAAAATATATATAGATGGGTATTGGCAAATAATATGACATTTAATAACAAATTCAGTCTTATGACATCCGGTAATATCCCATCAGCTTCAAAATACATGGCCAGCAGGGGCCACCCCATTCAGCAAGTTGGGTCAGTTAGAGATCTAGGGGTGATTATTCAGGATACCGGTAAATTCGATGTGCACATTGAGGTCAAGGTGGCTAAGGCCTTTCAAACATGCGGATGTATATACCGAACATTTAAATCCCGTGATTCAATGACTATGCTGACTCTCTTTAAATCTATTGTCCAACCCCATCTAGAATGTGCATCTCCTGTTTGGGCACAAGTGAGCTCTGTCGGACTTTAAAGAATAGAAAAGGTCCAACGATGTTTTACACGTAATATATCTGAAATGTGTAACCTCTCTTATTGGGAGAGACTAAAACGGCTAGGGATTTATTGTACTCAACGAAGATATGAAAGATGCCTTATTTTATATGTTTTTAAATGCATTCACATGCAATGCCCAAATGCAGAAATAAATTATAACGAGAATGACCGTAGGGGTATAACGTGTGAGGTGAGAGTACAGTCTAGTCATAATGAAACTAGACTTGTTAAAACCATAAAATCCTCGTTTATTCTATATAGAGCTCCTAGCCTATATAATCTTTTACCCACCAACCTTAGACAATTCTACCTATTGGATGATCCAATGCCATCTTTTAAGCCAACTTAGATAGGTTTTTAAACACGATTCCAGACCAGCCATATGTACAAGGCCTGTCTCGATCTGCCAATTCTTCTTGTCTTTTAATTTATTACTGGGGATTCCATCCCTTGTATTGGTGGACAATCGGAGAAGAAAAAAAATTAGTAAATACTCAGATGAAAAGTGTTCCGAAAAGTTTATTTTTTTGATTTAAAACGATTACATTCATCGTGAAGGCTAGGTTAAAAAAGGAAAAAATACATGTAACGGCTCAAGCTAGTCCAAGCCGCCTAAGAGTGCCTGCCCTACCGGCCCCGTGACACTATTTCATCTTGCCGCGGTAAGAAAAAAGGAATCACCAAACCTTTCAAGATCATATCTCATTGCAAATGTTCCATCAAGTTTGTAACACAGGATCGTCAGGTTCAAAAGCCATGTTGTGAGTCACCAAGAATAAACCTGCCCTCTAGACAGGGTGGGCAATTTTGAGAATTAGCGTGACTTTTGGACACCAAGTGGACAAAAGTGGACAAAAGTGAACAAAAGTGGGCAGAGCGTGTCCAAAAGTAAGTACAATTGTCCAAAAGGGGGTTGATGAGCAAACACTTCTAAAAGTTCAAAAAGTCAAAGCCACACTACAATCAAGGCATTTAGTGGCAGGGTAATTTTAACTAAAATCAAGTTTTAAATTAAAAAAAGCTTAGCAGCTGGTTACTTAATATCCAATAATGCTTTTTTTAAATCTATAATGCATAATATGTTTGCAAGAAGTACATGAATTACTCTTTTATCATACATCTGAAAACTAAGAAAACTCCGAGAGAATTCTTTCAAAAACATAGTGATTCTTCTCATTTCCTGACAAGAAACGCATCTTGAAAAGTTGAAAAATATGCCTAACAGTGTATCAAGTAACTTACTTTTGGAAAAACCCATAAATATAGTGAAATATGTCATTATGAAATTTTACCAATAGGTAAGTGGTAAATTTTTAGTATTAGCACGTTTTTAGAAAAAAATACCAAATGTCTGATGATTTTAAACAAATAATATTGCTGCAAAAAAAAAATGTCGAATAAATGAATCTATATAACCAAAATATACTGTTTAGCTATCCTAGTTTTTGAATACTTTGCACCAGCCGTATTCTACTAGAGGGAAACTTTGCTCCTTGCTTGCTGTCTAATCAAAAGTAAGAAAAAAAAGAGTGAAGTACTTGTCTTTTAAACATCTTTTTTGGGTATGTTAGAGGTATATGGCAAAGGTTTTTAAGACTTATTTTGCATGTGTCATGTAGAATTTCCTTTAGATTTGTAGTTTTAAAGGTTCGTATTTTTGTCCACTTTTGCCCACTTTTGACCACCCTTATTTTTGGACACTTTTGGACAGGGGTGGACAAAAGAGTCCAAAAATGTAATGCCCATCCTGCCTCTAGATGAGCAATAGTGATGTCTTGCAGCGAGCTTTCCATCAGTTTGCACGGGATGGAGGTCAAGGATATTGGTATGTAATTCTTACTCTGCGGGAATCCCCAACTTTAAATATGGGACACACATTGGCCTCTCGTCATTCTAAGGATACAAAACCTTCCTGAAGCATTCTGTTTAATATGATGGCTAGTCGGACATTTAGGCAAGCCCTGGTACCAGCAAACAAACTTGCCTGCCATGCCAGTGATGAAAGATTGGCGTTTCGAACTGGTTTTAACGAAGCTGATCTTTCCTCATGTATCCCAATGTGAAAGAAGGGTCAGCTTCTCAAAAACGTGTTTGAAACCCCAAACTTGCATCACTGACACTGGTACCAGCAAACAAAGGAACCTGCCAAAGCTTGGGTGTCCCTCAGGGCTCCATTTTGGGTCTTCTCCTTTTCATTATCTTCATTGCTCCCCTTCAGAAGCTTGGTAGTAGTAATGTCAGTATCTCTTCTTATGTTGATGATACAAAATTGGTAGTTGGTAGGTATGGTCAGAACTCCGGTTGTCTGTTAGAGGTCCTAGACCAAATCTACTCCTGGGTAGCTGCGAGTAACATAGCACTGAATGGAATGAAATTCCGCTCAATGACCTTTGGGTCGACGCCATTAGACACTCCACTATTAGATGATGAAGGTAAGGACATTGAGCAGGTCTCATCCATTAAGGATTTAGGTGTGGTCCTCCAAGATAATGGATGAGCCTATCCAGTTGAAAGTTGGTAAAGCTTTTCATACATGTGGTTGGATATATCTCACGTTTAAGTCCAGAGATAGTATCACGATGCTAACTCTGTACAAGTCGATTGTTCAGCCGCATCTTGAATATGCCTCTCCCATTTGGGCTCTAATTAGCTTAGCAGGTTTGCAAAAGCTCGAGCAGGTCCAAAGATATTTTTCTAGGAACATTGAGGATATGAGAGAGCTCTCGTATTGGGAGAGGTTAGAAAGGATGGGATTGTACAGTATTCAGAGAAGCTACGAGAGGTATCTGATATTGTACGTTTTCAAAAGCATTCATGAGCCTTGTCCCGACCCAGGATTTAGGGTCAATCGTAGTGACCGTAAATATTCGTAGGGCTTATGTAGGCGTTGATCCAATAGCAGGATTTAAGCCAGACTTGGATAAGTTTTTGACTAAAATTCCGGATCAATCTTATATTCAAGCATTAGCCAAATCAGCCAAATCTAATTGGTTGGTCGATCAAATAATATATATAAATAAAAGTCAGGTAAAATGAACAATCTTCTCGTCTTGAGCTGCTGGAATTCCAATCACGGTAGCGGTAAGGAAGTCCGAAAAAACTTGGAGAAGACAAATCCAAAATGGTCGATAAGAATCTTCGCGATATTTTGTTCGTCATCGCATAAGGCACCACCGCCGTTATAAATGGGTCCAATCTTGACCTTGGCCTTCTTAACTGAAGTCACATATCCGTAAAAATCCCGATCATTTCTCGCTTCCGACAACCTCTCTTCATAAGAAAGTTCAGCGGCCTTCACCCACTCTTTGATGGAGGCATAAACATCTCTATGACTTTGATGACGAGTCTTTTTGTTCGACTTGTGTACAGTGAAAGACTCGAGTCCTCTGCTGTACTGTCCCCAGCACTAGCCCTACTTCAATCCTCAAACCGGATTCAATCAGGGTGTTCCATCCTAGCGTAAAGCCGCCCTAACTCGTTCTAATTGTTGAGACCCACGCTTGGGGCAATCGGCTTTGATCTGCCCTTCCACCTTGAAGTGAAATCATGGCTGAATTTTGTTCCTCAGGATGATTCGTATTTTCTTTCCATCAATTTCTACAAAATCCGGGATCTCTCCTTTTGGGACAACTCGAACTCGCCTATGCCAAGTAGTCAACCCGCTCAGTCTCGGATCATGAAAATCTGCAAACCTTTCCATCTGCAATCCGGAAACAACTGTGGCGAAGGCAGCCACTGATTGAATCAAATCATCGTCACTCACATGCTCAAAGTCGTTCAGAAACCACAAAAAAACACAAAATTGTCGAAAAAATCAACCTAATTTAACTACCCTTACTCTTCTATCAGCTTGCTGATGTTGAACGATCAAATCAATGAACACTAAAATATGAGCCAAAATGCCTATGTTTTGATTCAAAACTTTGAAATTTGAGATGCAGAGTATGGTCTTATTTCTTCACAAAACAACTCATTAGATCTGACAAAAAGTTCTGCCTTCAGAGGATGGAAATATATAGCTTAGGTACTCTTCATTTAAACCTAATTTAAAGGTAACGGAGTTTCTTGCAAGATATGCCACTTAGAAAACATATTTATCGTTCGCGATTTGTGAGATGAATGATGCTTGGCATTAATGTTCGTCAGAATTTTGTTCTTCTTAAAAAATTAAAAATCAATAACGCACCTAGTTTTATACTCCAAAAGAGCAGGTTTTTGTCAAATGAATTGGAAGTTTGTTATTTTCTAATCTCACGAGGTAATCTATTCCACAGTTCGGGCACTCTCACAAAGAAGGAATGAGAACGAATTTTGGTTCTTGCATAAGGTTCATGGACTGGACAACTCAGAATTCGGCGGGTAGTCGGTCCTCATGCCTCGTTGCCCCGGCACCGAAGGGAGACAGGGTTCCAAATGATTTTAGTTGAACCTTGTTGGACGACAATTTGTTTGCGAGGATGAGGTCTGATGTATCCTCCGAGTGTGAAGTGTACGAAGCTTGAGCACTTCTATACGAGCTTCATAGCTGGAATGATATAGTCCAGGAAAACCCTTTGTTGCTCGGCGTTGGAACATCTTTAATCTACGTACGTGAGATATCTCCAAAATTTAGAGGAGACCAAACTCGCCTAGTATTTTTTCTCGTACCAGCTATGATAATGGGCGCAAGATACAAATATAATAACGCAGCCTCTACAACGCAAACTCTTCTACTCCACAAGGAATGGTACACATGGTACAGTTTTTTAGCCTCTCCAACTGGCCCCGAGGAATGCCAAGAACATGGAAACCTTATCTCACATCTACTTTGCCGAGCTTACTCATTCCTCTATACATTTGACTTGAAAATTTGAATCCAATTCAGCCATAATGTACAATATATATTGCAACCTTAACAATTTGCATTACAAATATTACGTTAAAAAAATGGCATATTTTTGGCCAAAGCGCTCAAGTAAGAGGATTTTGTTTCTTTCGAAGGAAGAAGTGTGAGATTTTGGTGGAGTGAGGCCGCTTTCGATCGACTTTGGGAAAGCTATTTGGAAAACGGGGAGGAATAAGTACATCATTGATGGGGCCATGGAAGAATGAATTGACAAGTGTCGGTTTCTCGTCATCTCTGATATCAAATGATGAGTAAGCTGCCTCAAATTGTCTAAACCTTTTTTGTGTTTCGACAAACTCTTGCTCCAAATTTTTGGCAGGTTTAGGTTCCTAAAATGTATGAATCCTAAAATGTAAGAATGTTCAGTGTAAGCAGAAAAATTGACTAGTTTAATTGATCCTAAAATGCGAATATTTGAAATAAGTATTAGACCAGTCTTTGTTGGTGTTGGCAACAAGGTTGATGACCCTGATCATATTCTTTGAAATGATTTTATCAATTATTCTCCTGCGGGGATACTGTTTGTGGTGATAGCGTGTCTAAGGATTCTGAGATATGGGTGAATAAGGTGTTGGCGAATGTTTAACGTTTGTCCAATGGATATGAAGATGCTGGTGAATATACAAATAATCGGTTAGGACCATGGAAAATTAGCACTGATCTTGATTAAGGAATTAATTGTTTTGCTGAAGACAAAGTTGCTGACCTCAAGACAAATCCTTTGTCGCCTCTTCCTCATTTTTCTTCTTTTTGGTTTGGTTTTTCAAGGGCTTTTCCAACCGCTACAGGGAATGTAATCCCCAGCACAACAAAAATGAAGGGTTATAATCCATCTATGATCTTCAATCTTTATATAATATTTGGTCTACCAGCGAGTTCCAGTTGGCAGACCAAGCAGGTCCTTGAATGTAGACTGTTTTGTGGGCTCCCCTACCGCTGCTGGGATTGGAATTCCATCAGTTCAAGACGAGAAATTTATTCATTTTACTTAAATTTTATTTAAGTATATTATTTAATCGCCCAGCGAATAAGAGTTGGCTGATCTGGCTAACCCTTGAATATAAGGTTGATCGAGAATTTTAGTCAAAAACTTGTCTAAGTATGACTTAAATCCTGCTACAGGATCAACAAGGCCTACATACGCCCTATGAATATTTGAAGGCAGCAAATTGAACAATGAAGGAGCCCGAGAAAGAAGAGAGCTGGACTTCATTGTTTGAACTAGCCTGGATTCTCGAGGGCTTGAAGGTGCTCTCAAAACGCACGTTAACTTCTACGGTCACTGCAATTGACCCTAAATCCTGGGTTGGGACAAAGCTCATGGATGCTTTTGAAAACGTACAATATCAGATACCGTTCGTACTTTCGCTGAACACTGTACAGTCCCAACTTTTTTAGCCTCTCCCAATACGAGAGCTCTCTCATATCCTCAATGTTCCTGGTAAGACATCTTTGGACTTGTTCGAGCTTTTGCAAATCTGCTGAACTGATTGGAGCCCAAATGGGAGAGGCATATTCAAGATGACAATCGACTTGTACAGAGTTAGCATCGTGATAATATCTCTGGACTTAAACGTGAAAATTGAAAACGCAAGAAATTGCGCAAGATAGCAAATTCTTCCAGCTTTTCAAACGACTGAGATGTCGATTTCGAAATGGGAATATACCCATCAGGACTAACCTCCCACTCTACAACGCTAGCCGGAAAATTAAAGTCCCCTCCAAAGGAAACCTTCGAGCAAACTGCCTGATCCACATCTCATTTCCATTGAATTTGTTCCGACGATTCAGTGGTTTACTAGTGGACTGTATAATAAATAACTTTCTTTCGTTTTCCACCTTATATTTTTCTTCGTGTTCTCGTCACATCAACTCCTTAATCTTCTCTGTTAACTTTTTCTTCCTCTTCCGTTTCCTCTCTGTCAGGGAGCCCCTCAGCTTCACATTTCGCCCGAACAGAATTCGAGAGCTGACATAAAAGAGCTTACAGAACAAAAAGGGGGTCTGTTCATTGTTTCAATGGACAGGTCAAGCCCTCGGATATGACAAACTATCTTGCTGGTAGGGAATTCCTAAGAGGGAAAAAGGGATTATCAGGACGTACCTTGTCAACGAACTAAATCTTAGATTCTTCATCTAAGACCCCTGGTCCGAGCCAGGTTTCTTTTATGGAGATGAATGAAATCTCTCTCTCAGCGGCTAGTTTTTCTAAAATCTTAACTTTTGTGCTGTCTTTTTTAGAACTCTGACAATGCACGTTCAAATATAGCCCCTCTACGGGCCGCTCTTTTGACGGACCAAGTTAACATAACGATTTGGAACTAGAGATACTACTACGTATACAAATCAGAGAGAGAGTGCTAAAGCTAAACAAAAACATAACTTAGAAATAAACTTTGGCTTTTAAATTAATTACGTCTTACCAAAGAGCCGTGAAAACCCAAATCTAATTGGGTGAATGAAGGGCAATTCCCATTCATTCACCCACTAGTGATGTGTTACGATCCGGAAGGTCAGCTTTTTAGCTTGAAGGACCTCGGTTAGGGCTCCCATCACAAGCTAAAGAGAGTACAATATCAAAATAAAACCCCTTAAATGAGTGGCAAAACGCGAGCATGCCGTTCTAGGTCTCGGAACCAGGGCTGCTTTAAAACTCGTTCCTGATCTTGGGTCTTCATCTCTCCACCCTTTTCCGTTGGAATGGGAGCCCTACCAGAGATTCTTCAAGCTAAATAGCTGATTTTCCGGATCGAAACCCATCACTAATATAAACTCATTGTTTTTGAACGGAGTTGAAGGTTCAAAATTGAACCGCAATGGTGCGCAGACCTCACTGTCGTACTCTTCTAACACGTTTTTACTGGCGCTTTATTTTCTCTTTTTGGTGCTAGATGTCTTTTTATGAAACAACCATCCTACGTAGATGATGGTCAAACCCCAATAGGGATAGTCGACATTGTAAAAAACATTGGGATAATAATTGCGAGCAATCGTAAAATTGTCGAACATATTCCGACTTAACTAAAAAAAATATATTTTTTGCAAAAAAGTATTTCCGCGACCCTTATTGATTCAATATGATAACACTGTATGAGCTCATTTCAAGATAATTTATACGAAAGTTGTTCCTTTTGTTTTTAAAAAAGAAGTCAGCAACCAGAAGTCTTGACATTCGAACTAGCACTTTCAAAAATTAGAGCGTCCAGTTCGATATCAATTACATTTGCATCTCATTGAACTAGATCTGTTTCTGTTGTGTCGTGTGAAGTTTTGTTGAATATATCAACAAATCATCGCCAAGGTAAAGCCAGGGCATTTGAAGGTCAATTTAAACGAAAACTGGAACATTTTATCATATCATAGCTCAGCAGCCGATATTTTAGACCTTTTGTCTGATGTTCCTTGAAGCAACATATTGAAAATTTTCATGGGCAACTAAATAACTAAAACAAACGAAAAAGTTTTGTGTTTTATATGCTCACGTGTGCCGCCGGAGTAATCATAGATATCTGATTTAAATCCATTGATGGTAGTTGTTTTGTGCATCGCTAATCTTTGTCTGTATAATACTTCTGCATGGTGGAAAAAAGTTTCTAAACATGAGGGCTAATCTACTGACCAAAAAAAGTGCTTCGCTTATTAAGTTATTTCGCATCTTTCAATCTTGTAAGCATGAAGATGTTTAGGCTAACGGTACAGGATAGTAGAACAAGTAGCTTTTGAATTACGCTTTTTGGGTCAGCAGATTGGACACAGTGTCTTGTCAATTTGAGCAACGACCCCGTGAACATTGAAGAAATTATGCGCCCATGGGTCTTCCTATTTTTTTCCCAATGGTTTGCTAATTTTTGACGAATCTGTTTTTTGCCGTTTTCTTTATTGCTACTGGGAATGGAATCCTCAACAATTTAAGACTGAAAAATAGTAGGTACTGGTATCTGGAATATTATTACCAAGTCATTCTTTGTTTCAAAAGTGAAACTTGAAACTTGTTTGAGTCGCTACTAATCATTGATCTTTTACATCAGAATTCGCATTCTAGCTACAAGCAGAGATGGTTCTCTTTCACTTACCGTCTAACCTCTCAACCTCTAAATAGCTAAATGACTTTTTTTTTCTCTCTAGCGAAACAACATTTGATTTTCAGGGGAAGAACGGAGAGGCAAGCAGGTGTGCATTGCGCCTGCAATGGCGAGCGCAAATATCGGTGAAGGAGCCCAGGGAGGCAGATGCAGGGTTGGTTGGTCCCGGGACTCAGCTCTAAACGGTGGGTTTGCTGGCCGGGAACTACATCACATTTGTAGATGGACGGTTGAAAGACACACTGGCAAGTTCATCCAGGAGAGCGGGTGCTCCCGGGTAGACATTTTCGAGTATCTCGTCCATGATTTGAGAAGTCAGTTGTTGCAGGTTGAGCGGTGGATTCTCATGTGTTTGGGGGTTGAGACTGGACTGCAGATTCAAGAAGCCCAACAGATCATCAGACAAGGAAGACAGCCACTAAAAGACGTCAGAGGTCAATTCTTTCGGCCTGGCCCACCGCCTACTTTGAGCTGAGCCTCAAGTACCTTGGCCACTCAGACAGGCACACAGACACAACACACAGGTGTGGCATCAACAATTTAGTGATGTGAGTGAGGCTTGAAACGAAAAATAACCAACCAATTTGATGTCTTGGCCTTTACCAACCAGACCAAGCCAATTTCCATAGAATATCATTGGTAAGATCGCATCGTTTAATGGTTAGTTTATGCGCTAGTTTGCATCAATATTGCCTCCGTCGTCCTTGAGTCTTGCCAAGTTTCGCAAGCCTCCAGGAATTTTTGGTCGCGCTAAATTGCGTTCGTTGGCCATCCAGAAATGCAGTGGTCCATCACTGATGAGGTTAACTTGACAATTGGACACAAATTCCGAATCATATCCGTGTCCTATTGACCGAGATTAGCACTTCAATCATCGTTGAATAGGAGAAATTCCCCGGCCATGACAAGCAAACGACGACAACGAGTGGATAAAAATGGACGATGGTTTGGTTACTCGTCATGGTCTCCTTTTTTTTCTCCCGATCTGACTATCTACACACTTCAATTAAACGGTCTTTTTGATTGGACAAGTCCTTTTTCAACAACTGTCGTCAGTCCATCCAAGATGAAGATTTTATAGGCCACGGAGAGGGTCTGAATAGAAAGGACAAATCTGTTTTGTTGATCTCCCTTAAAAATGCTTCAATGTCCGCATTCTCAGCCGGAACAACACGTGCCTGCTTAGCTGTTATCTCGTTATCTGAAATTAGTCTAAAGATGAATATTTTCGTTTTGTTTTGTCGTTACTCAGAGGGAGTACTGACTTGTTTGGCTTCTCTCTCTCTCTCTTCTCTCTCTCTCTCTCTCTCTCTCTCATCTCTTCTCTCTCTCTCTCTCTCTCTCTCTCTCTCTCTCCTTCTCTCTCTCTCTCTCCTCTCTCTCTCTCTCTCTCTCTTTCTCGTTGTTTGTGGCTCCTCTGAATGAACAGTCGCCAATGGACTTGCATGCATGCCTGAGTTTAAGTCACACGCATTTCATAAACCATACAAAAAGCGCACTTTCGGGAGGATTTTCTCGTCCTCTTTCTTCGTCGTCAACTCCGATGTTTAAGGATCTTACCCCCCCCCCCCCCTTCCAATTGCTTATGTACATGTTTTAACCACAACTCCATGGAAGGATTAGTTTATGATTGCAATTGTTGCGTCGGGATGAGCCTGTGATTTACGTGGTTGAACCAATCTTCTCACCATGTAATGCAACACGTCCAAGAGAAGTAATCTTTGAAATGGAATTGAAATGGCCCCTCAACTGATTGAAATTTTGACGTCTGATAGTTGTTGTTGATGTTGTGGCTCCACTCACAACGGACGTTTAATCAAGAATTCCTAATCAGCACAGATTTCTTGGAATGTACTAGGGATGTCCATCATGATTGCACATATTTTGAGAGCGGATTAGTGTAATCCTCGAATCAGCACTTTGTGATTTGTTCACTCGTTATAAACTGTCAAATGAATTCCGGTTCGTAGAAACGCACTCAAGCAAGCATCTGCTCCAGCTTTGTCGTTGGCAACTCTTGGCACTCGAAACAATGATTCGTCCCGCTTGAGGGTCCACATTGGTATGGAACGACTCAGAATGCACTCCGAATGACTACAACAACAACAACAACAACAACAACTACTACTACTACTACTATTATTATTAGTGGAGAGTGGGAGAACAAGACCTTAATCAATAAAAAAGAAATGATATTATTATTATTATCATCATCATGGTGATTAGTATTCTGGTTGACTATTATCCTTCGTTTCGTCTCAATGAGTACGTTTGGAGGAATTTCGAGAGCCACCTTTGGTTGTTGCTTTTTGTCCCTCGAGGGCACCTTTTTCATCCCATGAACGGAGACGAGCTGGGGAAAAAGTCATGGGAAGCAAAAGTAATCTTCATTATCGGGCGATTTCAAAGTTTGCTCTCATGGACACAAAAAAAGCTATTTGTGCTGACTAGTTAGTGTTAATGGACGAAACTCAGAGGACTCGTGATTCAGAACAATCCTCACATTACTTACTACTACCTCGTCCATCCAGGATTGGCGTGGCCAAAAATACCAAGGCAGGCGACAATCTTTGGGGGCCGCGGATAAATACTTTATACGACCACAAGCACATACAGCAATCTACGAGTTAGCTTGTAGTTAGCTTGTAGTTAGCTCGTAGTTAGGACCTAATGCTTCTGTATGAGGTATGAGGTGGAATCGGGGACGCTGACTCATTTTGTAATTGGATAGAGAGGGTTTTTCAAAGATCAAAACCTGATCAAGCATCACTTTGCATTCCTACACAACGCACTCTTCTTATGTACGTACATACGTACCGTAGAGTGTGTGAGTCAGAAGACAGAAGATCTACAGGATGATGATGATGATGATGATGAAGCGGAGCTGTCCTTGGCCAATATTCTTTGGAAAAATCTTCATCCAGATCAGATTTGAAGCATGGGACGAGTTCGATTGGCTCTCGGTAGTTTAACTATTCAGAGCCACCGAGAGTAAAATGAAGTTTCAATGCTGCTTTTTACTGCACCGTAATCAATACAATATGAAATGGCATCAAGGTATGCGACTCGTTTTCGTGTGGGATTGAAACACATGTGACAAAAGGCTGTGGAGTAATAATTCAGAGAGCAGGTAATTTAGGATTTTTTTTTTCTCCAAACTCAAGTAGTGCCTTTTTGAGCTTACGTAATGCGAGGACTTCCGCTCCAATTTGGCCTAGGCCTGGTAATTATGATTGACACATTCCTTGCCCCTTACAACTTTATTGCGCTCATAGCCGAACCGAACTTAACTAGCGTATATTTTCTCTTCAGGAAAACAAGCCATTCCCTCCTAAAAACAGGTAGACGACGATTATGCCGTGCACCAAACTCGACGATCGGTCCTTTTATCAGATTTGTCCTAACTTGTTGTTAGTGGTAGAATGCCAAGGGCATCTTCGGGAGGCCCTCCTCAATTGGCAGTGGTAATTCTTAGTCAGCCAGTCAGCATACGTATCAGCCAGTTAGTTGTGGGTACGTTTCATTTATCCAGTCATGGTTGGTATTGACTGTTGACTCGCCAGAGAAGCCAACATTGGGCAACTTGGTGTCGATCTTCCTCCTTAGGATTGCGTCAAAAATCGACCCACATCACAGAGCCCTTCATGTTTTAGAGTACTGAAGTGACGCTACGGCCAACTGTGAATTCCTCCGTTTGTTCAGGACTTATCATCATCAGGCATGCAACGAGCAGGATGAAAGACAAAGGGAAGGCTGAACAAATATGGAAACACTTGTTCAAGGAACCGCCTTTCGACCCCATTTTTGTCATGTAAATAATGAAACGCTTTCGAGGTCAAGCTCCTCACCTCCATCTAGCCACGACCTTCTGTTCAAGCTAGGATTAAATCAGTGCTCTGATGAGGTGTTTTCAGATGCTCGAGAAAATGATCGACAGACAATGTTACAGTTTCTATTCCGATCAATGAGGCATTTCCTTTCCTGAGTGATTACTCATTATCGTTCAATTTTAAAATCTGTAAAATGGCAATAAAATCAACACATCTGTTAATCGCCAACGAGAATTAGAATTTCAACCAATTGGCAATAAAACGTTTAACGATTTAAAGATCACTAGTTGAAATTATGATCCCCAAGCTTCCAAAAGTGCTTTAAAACCTACTAGCACAATGCCCCGCCTCTGATGGTTTGCCTTGAGCCACGTTGTTGGTGGATGACCACTTCTTGAGCTGTTGATATGTACAGTTACGCACAAAGGGGGAACGTCTTCTCGTAGAGTCTCTTCGAGCTCAACTTGCTCTGGACTGTGGGTATGGTTCGTGCCATTTAACGTTTTTGGAATACCGGCAGTCCATATCGTCCTTCTCCTCGTCTTCTTCATACACATGATCAGGCCACAAAAGTGAAGCCTCTTATTGAGTATGCTCAACATGGTGCGGGCATTTAAAATGCACAAAACAAGTCCCGTTTGAATCTTGAGATTCGATTTGGTGCTGTTGCCTCACCGAGCAATATGTCATCGAAAACCCACCTCCTGCCCTTACTGGATCTTCTTTGAAGCATCTTTCCAAAGAAGTCGGACGATCCCGCTAGTTCTGCAGCAAGACTGCTCGATCGAGTAAGCAAATGGGGCGGATAATGTTATGCCAGGTGTCAAGCTGAACGCCATCCCCAATGCTCCCTGAATGTGATGCGTGAGACCCAAATCTCGAAACTCGAACCTGAAATCAGAATCAAGACGAAGTTGCTTAATCCAATGCGATCGAGAAGTAATTGATGCTTCTTGGGCCCGAGCGATGGATTCCGATTACACATGCAACTTGGGGTGGATGAGTGCCGACGTAGTATGTGGGTTTTAGGATTTCATTCCGATTCTTGAGCCCTCTCAACGCCAAATCATGAATTGCCTCGAATCGAATCGATCATGTTACCACATTTCTCCCAGTTCGGTCGGCTCTCTTCCAACATTTTGTTGTTAGTTACCAAGAAAATGAACACCTGCAAACTTCCGCTCTCCATGATCACGATAATCCAGAGAAGGAAAGCTTTGAAACGTGATCCACACCGATAGTGTCACTCGCGTGCCCTGAAATCTGAAAGGCCCTGTAGTTCCTGGGACCAAAGTTCCATTTGAGGCCTTGGCTGAGACTCGTG
The DNA here is from genome assembly GCF_007210705.1 of Tigriopus californicus. Lineage (NCBI taxonomy): Eukaryota > Metazoa > Arthropoda > Copepoda > Harpacticoida > Harpacticidae > Tigriopus > Tigriopus californicus. The sequence goes on from NC_081447.1 coordinate 15,174,358, forward strand.
GATGGATAGCTTTCCAATATCATCAGTATCATTTTGTATTATCCCCTCTGTGGAAAATGGACTCGTGTGACGGAGTCAGATGTTCAAATGTGGCTGGCATTTAAAGAGACGTTCATGTTGTTGCCTTTTCCCAGAAGTTCAAGCATGCAACGTGCAAATGGCTATCACGATATTGAATGTGTCGTCTAACATGTGGCTCATAGTTTCAGCGGGGGCATAATTAAGTTATCTCTGCATCGCATCCATCGTCTGTGTCTAGTTCATCTTCTGGAACCCTTCTATCGTCAAGAAATGCACATCATAACGCCATGGCACAATTGGACGCTTGACTATATCCGTCGCTTCGAGTTTTCATTAGCTAGACAACATTCATGACCAACCACTATGAAATCGATATGACGAAATGTCGATGGACGGAAAGTGAATTGCGGCTGCGGTCGTGACAACGAACATACCACAGCCTTAGCTGGATGTTGGATGAACTATCTACTCCGTACGATGGCCCTTTACATGAGCCTCTATGAAAGTGTGAGCGAGTTTCTCTTGAGATCGCTTCTTGTTCACCGTGGCCTTTCTTTCGCTCTCTTGTTGGCTTGCTGGATTGCACTGTTTTTGGCTGAATTTGTGCTGGGTCGGGTTGAAAAGAGAGAAAAAAACCGACAGTATAGTACTGCAGAGCTCTTTTTCTTGTTGTTCTTTTACTCCTTCATCAGTTGTGCAGTTGTGTTTCTTGGCCCGTTTCTTCTTTGAACAACGAAGCCGAGCAGAGAGGTCAGAGGACCTGGGAAAAAACAGTTAGCTCCGAAATTTGAAGCGAGTCGGCTACAAAAACTATCGTTGCCTCATGACTTAAGCATCGAGCTCTAAGTTTTCGAAGCACATAGGGTAAGAAGTTGCTATTTTATTGGCTCGTCTCTCATTGCCGCCAGACTCGTCTTCATCCAGAGCAATAGCAGCAGCAACAACAACAACAACAACAACAGCCATCACTCCAAATTCTAATGTGAACATGGGCTTGTTGCATGGCATGTCTTTGAGAAGCAAATGAACTTCCCGTAGATGCAATCTTGTTTCTTGGAGAAGCACCCGACTTGTTGGACGAGATGTCCGTTCCACTTTCTACCCGGAAAACCCTAGAAACTTTACCTCTTTCAATTTGGATGTGCTCGTTAGCTTGATTCCATTTCAAGTCGATTAGACGAGTCCCAAAACTAATGAGGATGATAACAGAGGCTTAGGCCAATGATTAGTCTTTGTTTTAGAATCTTAAACAAAGTGTGGATAAAGCTTTGTCTTTCCCAACATGGCGTATTGAGTGTCCCCTGAAAGATGAATGCTTATCAAGTCTCGTTCTCTCTGTTATCAATTTCAGGATCAAGGAGAAAGGAGCCGAAGTTGCTCAATGATCATAGATTTGTCTGTGGCTCTTGGCGGAAGTGGCTTTGTCATCCTCCTCTACCTGATCCAAGTCGTTGCCGTCATTCAAAGCTTGGCATCCAACCAAGAAATCCCCGGAAAATTTCCTGGCCAACCCTGTCACGTGGGTTGCGTAGGACGAAGACGAGGAAATTATTTCGGATGCCTTTGGAGAAAGAGGATCAAGGCATAACCACCACACACCGCACGTGAATAGTAGTGCTTCCAGAAACCGCAACCAGAAACCAAAGAGGAATTATTGGAATCACCAAAAGAAAACCTTGTCACGAAATTCGAATCAAGGGGAAGAGAGAAAGAGAGGGAGAGAAGGTACAATATCTTGCGTCGATCTTATGATCTCATGGTGGCAATAATAGTCACCCACGCTAAAAGCGTCAATGTTCCAATGATTTGGTGTGGTTTGGCGATGAAAGGAAAAACAAAGTAGGAAAGGACTTACTTCAATACAACAATACCTACATGACTGGGAAGGACCGCCAGCAAACCAACAAGCCAGCTAACCATCGTCGATAAGTTATCTCAAGAGCTGAGTGGGAATCCGTAAATCTTCAAGGTGAATTCCGCGTTGACGAGTGCACGTGTGCGTGTGTACAACTACTCAAGCATTCAGTCCACATCATTAGTTGTCAAACCGATTGAGTAGGAGTCGGAATTATGCGTGAGAAAACATTCGAAATCCCTCACTTGGATTAAACGACAACCGCCATGAGTCCTCCGAAGCAATCGTCCCAGGGCCTTCCCAACCATCATCAGTACTATCGGGACTATCCTGAGCCAGTTGACTCATCTTACCCAAGTTCGCCAATTGAGAGATATTCTCAAGATGTCATCATTGGCTTGGACAATCAGAGCCATTGTCAGACCCACGCCCATCTACCACCCACTTCCTCCTTTGGATTCGCTCACCACTTGCACGCCAATCATTCCCAACCGCCGGTTCGTCTTCAACGAACAGCCAGCATGCAATCCAATGCAACTGGTACCAACCGCAGTAGCCTTCAAGGTTCCTCGTTAGATTTCCATAATTTGTCCCAAGATAGTGGCGTAATTAGCCCATCACCTCATCCGTCATCATCCACGTTTTTGGGCAGTTTCGACCGAGGCGTAAATATTACACCGTCCCCCCAAATTGGGGTCAAGCTCAAGTCAGATGTGGGACAACATTGTCCCACTCACCAGTTAGGCTTGCCCTTTCCTCCCGGTGAATTTGGGCCTCCTCCGTTGCCTCCGAGGAAAGTGAACCCTGCTCAATGGATGGCCCGAAATCCTGATTCGCCAGGACCCAATCGCGACTGGGACGATTTGTCGCAATTGGGACGAAACTCGTCGAGTTTCGGTTCCAATAAATCCGGTGCGAGCTCCTCTTGGCGCTCTCATTTAATGCAACGGGCGGAGAACCAACGACTCTCTCTATTTGGGACAAGTGGAGGCTCCTCGAGCTCGGATGAGACGGAGGACATTGCGCACAATGCCACCATTGAGGCCTGCTACCCCATCAACCGAGCTCAATTGGAGCAATGGCATGGATCGCCTCTCACGGTAAAGCCCGTGGGTGTGGACAAGCCTCCACCCCCGCCTCCCAGAGATCCACGGAGACGGCTGCAAGTGATTAGAGGTCCACCCCGGCCAAACGCGGCTCGGCCAGTTTCTTTCTCTTTTGAGACTCAGGAGAACAATTGGATCAATAATGAGAGGACGAAACAAAATGAGAATTTGAGTGATCCCAGGATACAACCTTGGCAGCGTTCCACATCGGAGCAAAACATCGCGCCCATTGTTATGCCCGTCAATTCCAGTCCCCCGTTGCCCCCGTCCCATTTTGGTGATGAATTCGACGTTCAACCTCGTAGTCGACGCCCGGTTCAGCTCCAAAAGTCTCTTCCACCCAAAACGGCCTTGGATGAGTGCGATAGGGCCAATCATTTTCACCGTAGTCAGCCGTCCCTGTTGAATCTGCCACCAATGCAAAATCCTCCAGCAGAGTATTGGAAATCACCTCCTCCTATGCATTCGATCAATTATCTAATGCATGAGAAAACAAGGATGGTTTTGAGTGACCAATCCAGAGATGCCAGTCCCCAAAGGCCTTTGCGCAAGAAGCAAGCCATGTCAGAATCTAAAAAACGAGTGATGCGAAGTCAAGACAGTGCGCTGCATTCAAGTAGCTTGGTGGCCACCTCCTGCAGTTCCATGGAGAAGTGCGGCAAATCCAGTCCCAGCTCCATCAGCTCGAGGGACTCGGGTTGCTCGGAAGCCAAGTCAGTGTCCAATCGGGAAAGCCGCCCACTCTCGGCCGTGTGGGAAAAGCATGAATCCAACATCGATAAAGAGAACTCGCCGCCAGTCAAAGAGATGTCACCCCCACGATCGTTTGCCCACGACCCAGGTTTTAGTACCAAAAATCGAAGAAGCAAATTTCGAGAGGCATTAAACGAGCTCGAGGACGTGATATCCGGTATTCAGCAGGATCAGGATCTGCTCGATCGAGCTGAGAGAAGAGACCTGCCAACGGCACATCAGATGCTGATAGCTCAAGCCAGGGAAAGGTTCCAAGTTCCGAGCGAGGAGAACAGCCGCTTGGACGATGATTCTAATGAGGCATTTTCTGATATGGACAACTTTATGAATTGGAACACGTCCAGTTCTTTCGAGAACCTGCCCTCCCTAGGCGGATCCCCAGCCCCTGTGAGACCCAGGAGTCGAACCCCCGCTTCGCGAAGGTCGGGGGTAATTGACAAGAAGACTGACGATATGCTCTACAGAGTGATTCGATCCAACAATCGTCCCATTCCGGAGGTGGGTAATCCAATATCTAAGGTCAATTTTAGCTATTTGGAGAACACCCCGGGATTGAACCCAGCAACAAGCACCAATGCAAGCTCGGTCTCAGAGTTCAGCTTCTATCGGCCGGAGCCGGATACCCACGTAGATGATGTTCAATATAGAAAAATACGCCATGCCAATAGCAGCACCATCACTGATCCTCAGTCCAAATTTGGCATTCCCAAGGAAGAAGTTTTGCCTTGCTCAGAGCGGGATTATCTCCATGCCGTTCCAAATGACAAGAAATACAGGTCAACCTTCAACGCCATGAGGAACCCCGATGTGGTCAAAGACGACCTCGCTTTCCGTAACCTACGCAAGGATTCCAATCTTAGTGAGCCCTCGGCATTGGGGATCGTCAAGGATCCGAACGTGGACGAAAACGTGCATAGCTGCTGGCTCCATCGGCGCCTCGAGAGCGAATACAAGGATCAAGTGGATCCCAACGAGATGGCTCCATATGTGTTCTATCCCAAGAAGAACCAAACGCTTTTGAAAGCCTTGTCCGAGCATATTGCTCAAGTGATCCGAAAACAAAGTCATTCCTCTTCAGCTCAAGGAGACCCCAATGAAGTCGTCTTCAGCTACGAAGATCTTCGGGATCCAGAAATCATGAAGGCTGTGAAACAATCCCTGGACATCCAGGAATCCGAAGAGGACATTCTCCGTGAGGAGCAAGAGAAACTCGAATGGAAAGGCAAGAATGTGTTTGATCTTCTGACAGCGAATATTGACGAAATCCTTCAACGAAAGAGGCTCAAGAATCAAAATCAGCACAATCCCAGTCACCCAACAAAAGGTGACCACCATCCCGAACAAAGCAATGAGGCAAGCCCTACGGGAAACATAGACATGCCCGAGGAAAGTTCAGGGTCAGTCCAAATGCCAGATGTGATCGTTCAACATTGCATGTTGGAACATTCTCCAGCTGTTCACGCCTGTTTCCAAACGAAAATGGGCGATTTCCCCAAAGAAGATGGGGATCAAAGTAAATCGACCGATGAGCACTTGAGCGATTTGCCTTTGTCTTCACGTCTCACTTCCTTGAAGAATAGCAAAGAACCGCCCAAGCTGAAGCTCTTGTCCTTGATCGAAAACATGCGGGAGAGCGAGAGGGAAATGGAACGCGCCGCCTCTCTCAGCGATGATCTGACACAGGAGAGTGACAAATTGGAACAAAATCTCCCCGATCCGAACACTCCTCAACTCGGGGAGGATTCTGTGTCTCGCGGTCCTCATGAAGAGGATGAAGAGGACAATGACCCCAGCATTGACGAAGGCAATCAGGCTTCAGGTAAATCCCGGTGTGATCCCAAGTTGTCTAAACATAACGACACCACTGATTGGTCTTGTTCCCAAGCTGACTCCCTCTTGGAACACCCTGGACTCGTGATTGCTTTTTATTTTGCACTGGTTTGTTGTGGTGTGGTTCCCGGGGGTTTGGTTATAGTTGGTATGAATTTCTTGGCGGTACTCGTCATGGCATTGGCCTTGTTTATGTCCTTGACAGCACCCTAAAATCCAATTCAATACACACGGCACACTACGAGTATCATTCAATTATGCAACTGGATGGGTGAGCTATTTCATCTGATGATTGCATTTTTCGTGAATAAATTTCACCACGTATTTTCCAAACAACGGCACCAACTCTATCCATTTCTTCTCTAATCGTTTGCATACATACCCTGTTTGATTGCGCTGGAAATCAGGAAATCAGGCATGACTCTCAACAATTCTCCACATATCACGGTAAGTCACTCACTTTCCATTGGACACGTTTCTGGGAATATTGGGCAATCTCGGTGTTTGGGACCAATAGAAAACATATTGCACACTAAAATATCGGGATGATCATTGAAAATGTTGGGTATGTACAACATACACAAATCAATCTCTTAACATGCAGTAATTTCAATTCGTGGGATTTGAAGGGCAGGCATGTGCCTCAGTGAGTGGTTTTACTTCAGGAGTATCATTTGACCCTTTTCCGTGGAATGCGAAAGTTCCCACACTGATTATTCGTAAGATTACCTCAGCGGAATGTCTCCCTCATGTTTGTCAATCGAGCTCGAGGGTAAAGAGACAGCTCAAGTCAGATCAATTTAGAGGTTGGAATTCAATTGGAGAGTACAGTGGAACGAGGATTCGAAAATGGAACTCGGAGTATTTTTGGATCCGATTTTGATGTTGTTGGGGGGAAAACAGACCCGAGAAATTGTCGCCTTCTTCACTGTGTACATTCTTTTCATTCCGCTCAGAACTTCCCCCCTTTCTCGCGTTATCTAAGACAAGGCCCAAAAATAATGAGGTAAACGACACACACGTTCGTTCAATTGCTCTCTCTCTTTCTCCACGTGTCGAGTGGACTGCAAATGGGCGAAATTGGGGAATGAATTTCTCTTGGCTGGATTCCAAGTGCAATTTCGTGCATGATAATGATGCTCTAAGTCAATTCATATCTGTTGTTCCACTTCTGGCTCAATGCCTTCATTGGCCACGTTTTTCTACACTGTTACCCCAGTAGATCAAGGATAGCATATTGGCAAATGGAAAATGAAAATTGGGAATTGGAAAGTTGAGTGAGTCAGCTTGAAGCTCGGTTCCAAGATTGACACATTCTCCAGTTTCGCGACTCAAAGTAGTGCTCCCGCCCGGTCTTTTCATATTCTCTGTCTCTCCCCTCCCTTGAAATGCTCCGATGATGTCAGGTCCAGATTTCCTTGAACTGGACATCGATGGCCGCAAGAGGAACTGGGTCGGGGACGGACATATGTCTTGCTTGGAACGTTGACTTTCCTTGAGCTCAATAGGGATTTGTGTTTGCGAAATGCAAGGGTGCTAACATCATGTTTTTTTCCCTCGTTTCAGAAATGCTTTAACCCATCCATGCCTTCATCCTCCTTCAGTGTGTGCGTTTTCCACTATGATCCATTTGTACCTCCCTGAAGAATCTTTCAAACCCGTTAAGCATGCTTTGGCTAACCTCCTGTTGGATCTCATCCGAATGATCACAGAGCGTGTCCTTGATATTTTAATGCCAAGCTAACAAAATAAGCCGATTTTAGACCTCATAATTGCATCAGCAGTGATAACTAACAATACAAAGCTTGACATGCATTTGAAACTGTTCTTGTTCAATCTCACGTGAAAAGAGCTTTTCCAATGGTGGTCGCCCTAAAACTCTTGTGGATTTAGATATTTTTGGGTTTCAAGCGGAATGAATGTAGATTATGTATAGTTTGCGTCTTCATATGATGGTCATTCAAATATGAAACTAAAAGCCAGATTAAACTCCTCCACTAGTTGCACATTATTGGCTAAATTGACTAGGTAAATTAGACCAAGTTTTAGTTCCAAGTTTTGGGCCCAATTCTCGAAATAGTTTTTGTTCTGCAGATAGGTAATGTGAATCAAAGAGAACCTGTAAAGTACCACTAAGAAGTATTACAAATCAATTTGAATTAAAATGAAACGATCGACGGTGGCTCAAAAATATTTTGAAGAACCGTTTAATGACAAACCTTAAATATTTTTAGGCATTCCCAAACCCCAGGTACGAAAAGAAAAGGAATTGCTTTCTGGCACCGCTCTATCTCTGAGAAGATTAAAGTTAAAAAGAGATTATTGGATATCTCTTTAACATAGTGTTTGGTGCGAGTTGGAATTATCATTACTTCTAGGATTCGTTTCTCGGCCGTTCCTGTTCAAGCAGAGGGGAAGCAATCATTATGACAGTTGTTAATATCGATGGGCATAAGTCGTAATTGAATGCTTTGCTGACCATCACGTTGGCCAAATATCAATTACAAAATACTTTTCAACAATTAAAGCCAATTGCTGACACACGCATCAATGTGATAAGGATAATATTTTTGTGCTTTGGTTAGATTTGGGTCATGAGATTTGTAATTGTCAACCGAGATGAAGGTCGTCATGTATGTAGAGCTTTCGTAATTCATAACGAAAACTAGAGACGAGACTTAGTGAAATAAAGAACTTAAGGCATAGAATGTTATGTTACAAGAGGCTAGTTTTTTAAACCCTCTTACCTCTGAGTTAAGACTTGGATGTTACCCAGAATGGGCATTCGCTCACCACTTTGGCGATTGTATTTTCATACCGATTAACGCCCAAGCCCTTAACTCGAGGTAAAAGCTTTTCAAAAACAGGCCTCTGGCCATGATTGTGCTAAAGATCGTTCAAGGCTGTTCCACAGATTGTTGATCATTCAGTCAGAGCATTGCTTTATCCATGGAACTGGTGGTTGCCCCTCTGTCCCATGTCAGTCACAATTTGATGCCACAAAAGAGTCCATCTTAAGGATCATTGCGGATTTTCTAGTAAAGATGCTTAATTTCGTACATTTATTTGCAGCACTGTTTTAAAATCTTCCAAATTTCGATCCAATAGCTTTTTTGTGCATGCTTGGGAAGATTAGATTGGATTGGAATTCTTTTTCATTAGTTGGTGATAGGTAGTGTCAGGACGAGAAGTTTATCACGGTCAACGAAGCTGCAAAATTTCGATAGGCAATCTCATAGTCAAGCATGAGATTGGTTTTCCGTTTTGGGGGCGTAGGTTTAGCGTTTATGAATTTCCTAAAGAAAGGTCGGCGAGAAAAACCGACCTGGGACCTCGCCAAACCAGGAAACAACTGCACATGCCATTGCTGTTCACCACGTTCGCACTGCATTTTTTGTCTTTATGTCTTTACATACTCAAATCTGGACACATTTGATTTCATTTTCCCGAGTTAATGATCCATCTTTTTCTCTTTGAATTAATCCAACCAATTGCTAGCGATCTTTTTCCATCAACAAAGAGTTTTACTATTATGGTCTGATAAAACAACTGAAGAGGAATAGACAGGTTTTGGCAAACAGAGACATCAGACCAGAAGAAAGGGGCAATATTGACATTGAGCGTGTGGTAAAGTGTGCAGGGGGGTCAAAAAGTCCTGTCAAATTTCCAGAGAAATTCCCAACAACATTTAGGCCCTTTTTGCCTCAGAAAATTATAAGGAACAACTTTGATTTTATTGCTTTATGGTATGCTGGCCCACATGAAAAACTTACATGCCAAAAACAAAATGAAAATTAGAATTTTCAAAAGCCTTTCAAAATTTTCAATTAAGCTTAAGTTATGGGAATTTCATGGTCCAAATTGCATCATTTTTAACCCCAAAATACCCCGATTATATCTTAATTCAGTTTCCCAAAGAATTGATATTGACTTTTGATATAGCAGAAGCAAAAGATTATTTTCCTTTTTTAGTTGCAAAATTTCAAACTAATTCAAAACGTTATACAACCATCTTTAGAACCCTTCAAAAACGGATTTTAGCAGATCTATTTTATAACCTTTCAAAAGACACTTAGTTGAGCAATCACTGAAAACTTCAGTAAAATCAATTAAGCTTCAAGGAAGCTATTTTCAATCAGTTTTCACAAAGCCTGCTAGAAACGTCCAAATCTAAAACATTGTCAGTTGTATGTATTGTCTTCAGAATTCTAGTGAATGCGTAACTAAGTGTACCCATGATGATTGTAAAACACATTTTGAAAGATTACACTTTTAGTGTGTTATAAGTGATATTATATAACATTTTGAGCGATTGCGAGACATAGCAAGAAAATAGAAAATTAATCTTTTATTGTTTTGACATTGAAAATCAATTTTAATTCGTTGGGAAATTGAATTAAAATGTAACCGGAGCATTTTGGGTTCAAAACGATGAAGTTTGGACCATTAAATCCCATGTAACTATCAAGTGGTGTAATCGATGATATCGCTAAAACTAAATCAACCATTACGCTAAAACTGGTAATGTTAGATTCTTTTGGGATATCGCTCCTTGGCCACAGGTTTTTTCCTCAATCACTTGGATATTATAGGATCAATTCAATAAGCACATCGGGTTATCGAGTCTTGTCAAATCGAGCCTTATATCGTGATGTTTAAGACAAAAGCTTATGGGAGGATCGATGCAACAGTCTGAAGAGGATGGGACCTCTCCGGAAGTGAGAATATTTTATCCTGACGTAACAAGTCAGTGGCAAACACATTGAACCACAAAACTCTTGCATTTATCTATATCCATTCCTTGGTGTGGTTCTGAACATCTTTCCGTGCTACTGGCGCTCTCAGAGTACCCCGAACGCGTCTAATTGGCCAATCGGCCGGCCAAAGTACCCAAGTAGGCCTGACTAATTCCACCCAGATCTTAAAAAAATAGAAGTGGGTGGGTCAAGCTGTTCGAGCAAACTCAAGAAGCAAACACATGTGCGCTAGCCACTCATTCGTTAGATGAGAAATATTTCCCTGAGAATGTGATTCTAAATGTGCAACTGTGTCCAACAACGAGCGACGAGTGAATTGAGGGCACATGTTGATTCCCACAAAAAGGCGTTTGTTGTGCATATCTAAGACAAGAATCGAGAACTTTAAACCGAGCACAATCATTTTGGAGATTGCGACAACATCCCTCGACAACAGAACACTTTCACTACAGTTTCAAAGCTGAGGATATCACGATTTGCCAAGGAACCATCTTTACATTGATAAGTGAGGAGGAGAGGATTCCATCATGTCATGATTAGTGTCACAATCGACTTGACCATTGGCCAAGCCAACTCTTGCCCAACCCCAAGTGATCCAGCATTTGGCACATGTACAATATTAGCGATCAATCACCCTAGGACGACGAAGTAGACGGCGACGAAGATCCGCCGAAATTTTGTGGAGGAAGAACGAGAGTCGGTGAATGAATGTACGTACGTACATATGTGGTCGTATTTCTACAATCAGTTCCATTTGTGCCTCTCACGCGGTGAGAAGTGTGGATTGAAATTTAGTGAAGAGATCATCATCCTTGGACGATTCCTGATTAGTTTCCAGGAACAGAAATCCTACCGCTGTAGTAGCTGATGTTGTGGGAGTACCACTATTGTGGTACTTATGTTGCTTATTCGGTGAAACATTTCTTGGGATTTCTGGCCTGAACCCTGAGAACGAGTCGAAATAGTTCTCATCATTAACACGACCGACTCGTTGCAGCGTCTGTGTACTGTGCATACTCGCTACCGTCTGAAAGTGCGAGTTTGTTTGATATTGTACAGTGTGCGGAGCACAATTTTGGCCAAGTTTCATTTTAGAAAATTGCGCTCAGGTGTTTTGGTAAATTCTTCGTAACCTAACTGCGGGGTCATCACTCTATCATGGAGTCTTTTGTGCAACAAGTTCTCATTTGAGCACGGTCTTTGATATTTCAAGGCTATCAGTGTCTCAGATATTCACTAATCACAAACTAAAATACCTTAGGCGTTGTCTGAGTCGTGATCGATTATAGAAAAGAACATCTTCAATAGATAGTATTGAATCCCAAAAACGCGATTGTTCACAAGCCACAAATTGGATAAAAAGAAGCGCATTCAACCAGTTGGTAAATAAAAGTTCCTGACAATGATCAAACTTGTGGCGTGCCACCCTGTAGGGTAGAAGATAACACTCAACTTCAAGTGAAGAAAAGTGTGAGTAAATTGTTGCCAATGGTTCAAGAGAAAATCCCTGAGGAGCATCAGAGGCCGATCAGTCCCATAATCGGTGTGTTTTAGACCAGGAGTGCTGTTCAAAGTTCCAAATACCATGGAGCGATCTTCCCTCGTTCGAGATGTCCAATCTCAATATGTGGCCACCTTGAACCAAATCATTGAGGTCACTGCTTCGGGGTTCCAATCCCAAGATCCTCTTCAAGGTCAAAGGCAATCTGTGTTCACCACGTTCGCCAAATCCTCTTGGTTGCCTCCTAAAAGGCACCCAACAAACAGAGTCAGGAACTCCTCTCGCTCAAAATCTCAAGATAGTAAAACAAGATGTCATCCTAAGGCACGTACGAACCTTGATCGCTCTTGGGATGCCAACATTTTAAAGGTCCGAAATGACCCCAAGGACTCAAATGGTGGCTCTTTGGATAGCTTATCTACGAACTCTAGTGGCGAACGGGTGCATGGAACCGGAAAGCGAGGGACTACCGCGTCCAAAAATGTGAAATCACATGATAAAGCTCGTCAAGGTGCTCAGACTTTGCCTCATCCGCGCCGATGTTCCAAGCATCAACAACAGGCCAAATCATCTTCAACCCTGAACCACAAACCTTCATGCTCCAAAAGAAAGAAAGAGGATTCAAGGATAGCGGTTGCTCCTAAAGCTTCGAATCCAAATTCTTCCCTTGACGTTCCAGTGCTGTTCAGCCGGGGTTCTTTGAACCACATACAAACCATCAAAGTCCAGCCGAAGGCAGAAGTTCCCATGTCCCTTGATCCAAATACCCAAGTGCCATCCAGCACCTCGAACATTCCACCAGCCCCACCGGTCTCGAAAAGGGAAGAAGTCTCTGAAGATTATCTAGACTATGAGTTTGTGGAGCCCATGCCCAATGAGACTTTGACGTTAACAACTGTCCCCCAGAAGACGTTCCCTCAAGATTACTGCAAACCTAATCAATGGCGTGGGAAACGCATTTCCAGGGCAAGGCGGTCCTTATCCACCTCCAGCATCATGGGCCGACAAGGAAGAAGCTATGAAAACCTGTCTTTCCACCCCCACATCAGGAATCGAGGTACTCATATCAAGTACATTGAAATTGCCTTCAGGTAGGAATTCTGATCCCTTTCAAAGGACCACCTCAGTGGGTTGGGTAGTTGGAGAAGTCCAGAAGTAGAGTGTATATTGGTACAATATTCCGTTTTAAGGTGTGGAAATGGCGTTGCTGAAAAGGAGGGAAAAGGCGAATAAAACATGAACTCGTTTTTTGATGAGTTTGATTTCTGGATATTCTGTTTTCAACCCTTTAAGTTTGGTCAACGTTTGTTGAAAAAGGTTCACTGTTTTCAGCAATTTAAGAATTCAAATTGAACTGGGAGGGACCAAAAAGTTTGGGATT
>NC_081447.1:15189083-15190096 GCF_007210705.1 Tigriopus californicus
AGATACCTTCCGTACCTTTCTTTGATTACCGCACGTGCGGTAATCAAAGAAAGGTACGGAAGGTATCTAGTTTGATTGTGCGGTAATCAAAGAAGGTAGGAAGGTACTGAATATTGTACGTTTTGAAAAACATTCAGAAGTATAGTCCCAACCAGGATTTAGTGTCAACTGTAGTGACCGAAGAGGCTTAATGTGCGTTTTGAGAGCATCCAGGCTAGTTCGAACAATGAAGTTCAAATCTCTTCTTTCTTGGGCTCCTTCATTTTCAATTTGCTGCCTTCAAATATCCTCAGGGAGTGTGTGGGTGTTGATCCAGTAGCAGGATTTAAGTCACAATGAACGATGAATCCAACCACATATTTTGAAAAGCTTTACCAACTTTCAACTGGATATGCTCATCGAACTTTCCATTATCTTGGAGGATTACACCTAAATCATTCGTGGATGAGACTTCTGAATGCCCTTACCTTCATCATCTATTAGTGGAGTGTCTAATGGCGTCGACCCAATGGCTTAAGGCATTTTATGGTTAAGATTTTCAAAAACAAAAAAATCTTTTGGCACCAACTTGGCCAAAATTGTTTAAAACTTAACTTAACCAAAAAAAAACATTTTTCCGACTCCTAATCATCGCTAGGGTCGAAAAAATAGTTTGTGATTTTGATCAAAACAGTTGCTTTTAAGTTACGAGAATCAGCCAAAATAAGTTCCGAAAACCTAAAAGTAAGTTCAAAAAGGGCCTTTGTTTTGGTTCGGACATCAAGACTGCTCTCACTTGCATTTAGAACATATCAACAGGTTTCTAACCCACCCATTTCATACCCCCTTCAAATTAATTGGGGGGTTTATCTTTAACTAGCTTCAGCAGACTTATTTTGTGTCAATTAGTCTTTTTGGGGGACAAAAATAATGCATCGACCCCACAAAAAATGGCAATGTCCGTAACAAAAGCCACTGGCCTTCAGCCATTCTTTTTATTTCGAAACTTTCGTTGCTTTTTTTTTTTATATTTA
>NC_081447.1:15190128-15191163 GCF_007210705.1 Tigriopus californicus
CTATGAAAACCTGTCTTTCCACCCCCACATCAGGAATCGAGGTACTCATATCAAGTACATTGAAATTGCCTTCAGGTAGGAATTCTGATCCCTTTAAAAGGACCACCTCAGTGGGTTGGGTAGTTGGAGAAGTCCAGAAGTAGAGTGAATATTGGTACAATATTCCGTTTTAAGGTGTGGAAATGGCGTTGCTGAAAAGGAGGGAAAAGGCGAATAAAACATGAACTCGTTTTTTGATGAGTTTGATTTCTGGATATTCTGTTTTCAACCCTTTAAGTTTGGTCAACGTTTGTTGAAAAAGGTTCACTGTTTTCAGCAATTTAAGAATTCAAATTGAACTGGGAGGGACCAAAAAGTTTGGGATTGTGCGGTAATCAAAGAAGGTACGGAAGGTATCTGATATTGTACGTTTTGAAAAACATTCAGGAGTATAGTCCCAAACCAGGATTTAGTGTCAACTGTAGTGACCGAAGAGGCTTAATGTGCGTTTTGAGAGCATCCAGGCTAGTTCGAACAATGAAGTCCAAATCTCTTCTTTCAACTGGATATGCTCATCGAACTTTTCATTATCTTGGAGGACTACACCTAAATCCTTCATGGATGAGACTTGCTGAATGCCCTTACCTTCATCATCTAATAGTGGAGTGTCTATTGGCGTCGACCCAATGGCTTAAGGCATTTTATGGTTAAGATTTTCAAAAACAAAAAATGCTTTTGCACCAACTTGGCCAAAATTGTTTAAAGCTTAATTTAACCAAAAAAAAAACATTTTTCCGACTCCTAATCATCGCTAGGGTCGAAAAAATAGTTTGTGATTTTGATCAAAACAGTTGCTTTTAAGTTACGAGAATCAGCCAAAATAAGTTCCGAAAACCTAAAAGTAAGTTCAAAAAAGGGCCTTTGTTTTGGTTCGGACATCAAGACTGCTCTCACTTGCATTTTAGAACATTCTTTTGGTGGCAAACAATTGGAGGGTTACGACTCACCTTAAGGTTAAAAATAAATCATGGCAATATGACTCTACTGTATGTCATT
>NC_081447.1:15193645-15193845 GCF_007210705.1 Tigriopus californicus
AAATTAATTGGGGGGTTTATCTTTAACTAGCTTCAGCAGACTTATTTTGTGTCAATTAGTCTTTTTGGGGGACAAAAATAATGCATCGACCCCACAAAAAATGGCAATGTCCGTAACAAAAGCCACTGGCCTTCAGCCATTCTTTTTATTTCGAAACTTTCGTTGTTTTTTTTGTTTTTGATATTTACATCTGAATGATT
>NC_081447.1:15193873-15230224 GCF_007210705.1 Tigriopus californicus
ATCAGGACGGCGCCTAAAGGGGTGCGAGGGTTGAACACTTGGACAGTAAAAAAGGGGATGAGTTTTTTTCCCATATTGAGCTGCCCTCCAAAGGAATCCTCAATATTGTAGTTACTTTATGGCTACACACTCTAATAGATAGTGGATTAGTGTTGCCTTCACATTCCCACAAAAGTCCATTGTGGAGTCAGTAATAGGTCGTTGGAAACGCAATTTTTCTTTGTTTATTAGGTACTTTGGTTCGCTTTCATCTGATGCCATGTAAATTGGACCTCAATTTTTGAAGGAAAAGCTGATAAATAAAAGTCTGCATTTCGTTCTACATATTTTTAGCCCTTATACAAACATTAGAATTGGATTTCATGTTTGATAAAAATGTAAATCGAACATAATTCCCATATAGATTTGCTCTTTCTGACATCCTGACAATAAAGGATTTTTTTGCGAGGAGGGTTAGATTGATCATACTATTTCTAAAGTTCATAGAAAAACAAGCTTAAGTTTTCAAATGAGGAATATAATTGTTGTGAAAGTGAATTTGATGACACTTTTCTAATTTTAACTCAGTTTCTGAGTATTGACCTCGGTTTTTGCATTTTTAAAGAAGGAAAAGGAAAACATTTTTCCTTTAAAAAATGAGGCCTTCATTGGGCAAATAGATAGTATTCCATATTTAGCTCTGAAAATAAGGACATCATTCTGCTCTGTAATATTCAAACGTATCTAACTGACTCTCCAGATATCCATGTTTCATTTTAGACGAGTCATAGGCCACATATGGACTCTTAAGAGAGGAGACCACATGGTTTTCTTTCGCCCACGATGTTAAACCATGGTGTTGAACAAGGACAGTAGATCCAGTAAAAAGAAAACAAGTGCGCTTGTATTACATGTGTGTCCTAAAGCACGCATTTAGCACATTCATGCATGAAAGGTTTCTTTCATTGGTTACCTGGCAATTGTTTTGAGTTATCGCTTTGGGTTTCTCTGAAAAAAAAACGCTTTCACTTCAAAATCTAATCCATTCATGTACGATTTTGTGATCAATTCAGCTATCGTTTCATTTTTCATATTTTCTGAATTGCTACTTGTTATGAAGTTTATAAAAGAGGTAGGCATTATTTGAACTGCACAGGGTAGTACCGAAGTACAGTACACTAAATTTCAATTTTAGACGAACAGCTTCAATTAATTTGGCATCCAAGTTAGTCTAAGTTGTTGTTGCTTTAAGTTTTCTAGAAATATCATTCCACCATTGTAATGCATTCAAATAGATTAATGGATAATATGTAGCTCCGAGCCACAGCATGTCTACTTTGGTTTTTTTAGGACATTTCCACAGTGAAATTTATGGTTTCATAGCAGATACACGAGATGGCTTGAGAGTTTGTCCTTTAAGGCTCTTCTGAAATAAATATTGATTTCATTTTTTAACACATTATGTTTGGAGCAAATTTTGGTTTTATCATGGATACCTAATTGGCATTACTCAATAATTGAACTTCAACACATGTCAGAAGTTATTTTAGATGGCTTTGAGTTTTTTATTGGAAGCAAATGGCATCATTTGGTATTGATCCCGTATTTTGTACAATAACTTGACCGTTCATTTCAGTTCCAAATTATCATTTCAACACTCTACGGGAAAGGTTGGGTGATCACAAATGAGTGGCTTTTGTGGCTTTATAGTTCTGTGTTAAGGTAGAGCCTAAAGTATACTTTAGTCTCTATGTTAAGCGCTTGAATTAGAGTTCAAAGAGTTCCGTAAATGGAACGGTTCATGAAGCATTACATTTTAATAAACTGTCGGTGTTACTTGGCTCAACCGACGCAAGCTCCAAGCATCCGCTTCTCCGTCAAGCTGACTCATTGTGGGACTTATTTTCCCTACTTAAGAATTTTCTCTTGAAGCAAAAGACTTTGAAACCTTAGACAGGTTTGGGTCTAATATTGCGCTTTGCATCTTGGTTTTCAGTTCCTCTTGTGTATAGAAAGGTACCCCCGTAACAGCCCAAAATTGGTGCTGGCTTCGTCCGACAGTTGCTACTTAAATTTGAAGGAGGCACTACTAGGCCAACAGTTTAAACCGTTTGGGTAGCTCATGGAATAGCTACATTTGAATTTGAAAAGTCAAAAGTCAACAGGCTCTCCGGGTGTGTGCGCCCTCACTAAATCTTAGGACCCGTGCCCATGGATGGCGCCCAACCTCGGACGAAGTTAATAAGAAGCCTGGGAAACCCTCTCAATGAGTGGACATTAAGGTTGTTTGATGACAGTCCCTGTTTGACTCAAACCAGCCTGACCTTGGCTCAAAGGACACTTTCGCTCATTCGACCGTACTTTTCGATAGTTCAACTACTATTACGAGGAATGTCTCTTTTTCAGCTGAACGCGTGAACGTCAGCGACGTCAGCCCCGCCGCGCCGTCTTTTCCGCGCACCCACACCTCGCCTAACAGACTTCCCCCGGGCTCGACTTCTTTCTCCGGGCCTGGCCAAGAGCCTGGGCCTCTTCTCCCTTCTCCTCCTCCTTGTCATCCTTCTCTTCCTTCTCCTCCGCTTCTGCCTTCTCGTGCGCGTGTTCCCGTTTCCAGTGAGCCGCTGATGCTGGCCAGTCCTCAGCAGCCTCCCAATCATAACAACAACAATAAACAGCTTAGCTTAGCTCAAGGCGCTGACCCTCCTTCTCCGCCCACCGCACCACAACATCCCTACCAACAAGGCCCAGGAGCACAACCACGAGAAGGCCCGCCTTTGTCCCACCTGCCCCAGGGTCTCGAGGGCCCTAAAACCGATCCACAAACCACTCAAAGGGCGGCCAGTCGCCCACCTGACCCCATACCCGCCCTCACGCCCACGTCAACCCATCAAGTCGGTGGCCCCCGGATCCCCCCGCAGCAGGGGCAGCCCCGGCTGGGCCGCCAGTCTCGAACAGGTCCACCTTCGGTCTGGCGTCCGACAGTCACCCGCCCCATATCATTGGAAGCGTCGGACTTGTTGGCTCACTCTCGGGCCTCCATTCTAGGCCTACCCGGCGGTACGCCTAGTCCACATGAGCATGTTGTCCCATATCCCGCCTCTGGTAAGCCTATCTTGATTATTCGAGTCGATCCCTGCCAGAGCATATGCCTGACTTTGCCTGGTGTCGTGTGTGGCCTTCGCTCATTGAAGGTCCAGCGTCCAATTAATTGTCTCATATGCATGGTCTTCGAGTCTTCCGTCGATCAAGGGATAAGAGAGCCAGAGGGGGGCAGGAATCGAACCGATGGTTGAATACTTTGATGAGAGTGAAAGTTGGGCTTGTTTCGGTCAGGGGACTCTTAGCAGCGAGTTCGACAGTGAAGACCCCGATCTTAAACTAGTTCTTGAGTTCAGGCAGTCTTCAAACTGGCCTTATCCTTTTGTCTGGCTTGGTTTTTATTTGATTGATCCGATGTGTCAGGCAGGCCAGACTGCGAGCACTTTCGAGGCCCATCAGGAAAGCCAGACCAGACGTACGAACAACGTAGGGATGTTGGCTGCTCTAGAAACCCACCCCTCACGTAAGAACCCCAAAAGCGTCCAATAATGAGCCAGACTTTGGTTTCTGTGGATTGTGCTCATGCAATTGGTTGTGATCATTCGTGCAGGAATGAGAGTGCCACAACATGGGATTCAATATATTACAATACTTCTGATACACAATAATCCAATGTTGAATGCCGTCTGGGCTTGGGTATGGAAGCATGACTGCCTCCATGTTTCTCCTTGAACTTATCATGGTTTGAGCCCTACGCTTTAAAATAAAGGTTTGTGTGTGTGTGTGTGTGTGTTTGCTGTGTCCAATTTCCGTCCAGTGACCACCAGCCGTCACAAGGTTGGCTGTCGCTCTCAGCTGAGTGACCCACTTGCGTCACTTATTTTAGAATCAAGTGCCCATGAAAAAAAATTGTCATGTACGCGTAGGCTCGTTTGGTCCGAAGTTGAAGCACTTGACAGATCCGAAGATTTGCGCCATCATTTGACGTTGAAAGCATCAGATAACGTCTTCCCTGGCGTTCTTCCGGAAAAAGGTGTTGTTTGCCAATATCCAGGGAGTAACATTTGTGTACGGATGCAGTCTTGCCTGCGAATACACCCTCCATGTGTGCCTCGATGAAGGCGTGTACTTGTATTTGTCGTCAGGCAATAATATTGTCATCAACCACAAAAGGATGTCCACCCGAGATGATCTCATTGTAACGTCTTCAATGCCGTGTTTGGCCAAGATCGCATTGGTTGTTGGGGCGGAAGTGATGCAAGCCGTTGGCTGGATGGCTTTGACTGTACTAAAGCCCCTCCCGCGTTTCCAATCGCCAAATTGGGCCACTCCAACGATTCCACCAAACACCCGCATGACAAACATCCCGCCTCTAATGAAGGAGTCGATCCAAACCCGGTTTTTCTTGAAAAACCAACGATGAGTGTCGAATGGTCCTCCTTTGTGATAGGTTGACTAGGCTGCCCACCTTTTTGTGAATTCTGTCATTCATTCATAATCAATTCAGAAGCGTTGAGGAAGAAAGTTGAGAAAGAAGAGGGAAAAGCCAGTCTGGAACAGATTTTTCGAACCGTTTCTTCGACGTCGGCAAATAACTGGTTATTATAGCGATCAATAGATTCTTTCCGGATCGTCCTTTTTTTGATGCAATCATTGTCTGGTTCTCGTGGATATTGACTACGACTTCACCGAGACTCGGCCAATTGTTCTCCTAATTCCCGAAAAAACGCTCAAAAGAGAGCAGACAGTGGACACTGTTGGCTTTGTCTCTCCTTTTATGTATGAATTCTCATGGTTACTCGCCCAGTATTCAAAGTGTGGAGGTGGTTCCTTCGGCCCACCAATAATACTCGTAATAATAGCTCGTAGCCATCGTCGTTTCAAACAGGGTGTCTCGAATTTAATTGGCGTTATCCAGTTTTTTGGCAAACGGTACTAGCGGTCCCCATGATCATTCGATCATCAAGTAAGTTCACAGCCAACAATCTGTGCTAAAAAGACAGGACACGAATTGAACTAGATTGAACTACTATCATCCTGCGTGAACAAAGTTTCTCTCCGCCATTTTCTGGTCCAAGGGTTGATGCTCTACAGACAGCATTGGTTGTCCTTCGCAAAATTGATTGCCTTCTCTCTCGGAAGGACTACACCAAAAAAGCAACCCAGTTGCATCTCAATTCAAATTGCCAACGGGTGCGTACCTGAAGATGATGAGGCACCAAATCCCAATCTCTCTGGAAGTGGGCCTGTAAAATCCAAAATCCCCCCTGTCTCATTGCCAAAGACGAGATTTGTTCTCCCCACATGATGTGTGCGTGTGTGTGCTTAGCGTCTGGTGGTGATGGTGCGTACTGTATACGTAAGAAGTGCTGTTGCTCCTGCCCATCAAGATCCCAGAGGCCATGTTCTTGTCGTCGTCCAAGGTGATCGAGTGGGTTAACATTACGTACGTACGTACGTACGTACTGACGTACTGACGTACCCACCCCGGACTTCGAGAAGACCTCTTGAACGTTGGTAAAATACTCGCGAGTGTCTGAGGGAAAGACTGAAGAACAACCAACCATCAACCAACAGACCGACCGACCAACCAACCCACCCACCCATGAACGCATGAAGTAACGAAATAAAAAGAAAGAAAGATCCCTTCCAAAACCAACCAAGAGGGCCCGTCCGTCGTTCTTTCAGGCACTTCATTGAATCGATCTTCTGGGCCAGATGATGAGAGGAGCCTGACACTAACTACTCCACCGCCGCCGCCACCACCATCGTCAACAACCAACTGGATAGAGAGAGAGACACCTAAACCAACCTTAGGTCCAAAGCAGCACGTTCGTGCATACGTACATACGTACGTACATGTGAATGGTGACTCAGCCTCCAAACCGCCTAAAGCGTTCGTTTTTTGGTCTTGTCCTCGGACTCATTGGTGCACACATTGGACAGTGATTTCAACTTGTGCTTGGGTCTGAAAATAGAATGTTACGCTTCACCTTTCATCTCCTTGGGATCCGAAATCTCACGGACTGTGCCTGTTGGAACAATCGTCTTTCTTCATCCCTCGGAGTCAGTTTCCTGTGTCGAACCAAATTTGAGGCTAGCTTGATGAGTGAATGATATTTGCGTGAGTGAGTGAGTGAGTGAGTGAGTGAGATAGTGAGTAAGGGACTGTGCGAGCGACTGCGGGTACCTTGAAGCATTTTTTTAAACTGTCGTGCATCGGTCTCTGAATGCGTGGGCGTAAAGTGCAAAATCCTGATTCGCCTTGGGATCTTCACCGTTCTTTTTAACTGTTGTTGTTATCCTGGTCGGAGTTCATGTGCCGTGTGTGCAACAACATCATCCATTAAGTGACTCGAATTGCTCAAAGCATGACGACTGTGAGCAATAACGAGTCCAACAATGGCATGAAGGCCAGACAGACCTTTCTTTGGAGCACGCCCTTTTTCGATATCGAGTTCGTGGACATTAAAACCAAACGAGCGGGCAAGCGAAGTGGTCTTCCGATTAATAGTGCTTTTAACAAAAATCTACCCCTTGGCAGCAAAGGTACTTCTCATCTACTCGTACAAACAGTAATCTCTGTCGACTTCATAATGACTGAACAACATGATGCCATCTTTGATCACTGAGCTGTGCCAGTCTTGTCGCCATTCAAATGAGTGACGGTTCCACCTGAGCGAAAACAGATCGACAACACAAATATAAATGTGTCTTTCATTTGGCTGTGGTGTGTGTTTATATTTTGTGAGGAGGCCTCCTCCGTGCATGGCTTCCCTCTTGTGCACTCAAATCTACCAGGGCCATCCTCATGGCATTCGATCCTTATCAGTTTTTCCCCCTTCAAATTTGCCCTAAGAGGAGAACAATCTTCTTTCTTTCAGACGCTCAGTTTCCAAGCGACCATGACCGGGAACGCCGTCAAAGGAGTCGGAGTCTTCGTCGAGAAACCAGGCGAAGACGTGAACTAAGTGCTGGAGCTCCGTCCTCGGCCAATTTGATCCAAAGCAACCCTGAGTTGAGACGGAGGACAATGGCCCCGCCCAAGATGGACTCCGGGACCGATGGAGGCGGCTCCAAAAGTGAGCGAATGGCCAAGTACAAGGAGGAGAGGAGGAAGCAATTAGCCTCCCAAATCGCGAGTCGACTCAGTCAATCTGCTGCCAGTTCATCCAGTGAAGAGGAAAATGATTCCGCCAGGTGAGATTGAAAACCAATTGAGACTTCAAAGAGTGCCAAACAATTCACAGGGGATGTCTTTGTCATTGGACGCTTCTAGGAACTATCAATCCTATTCGAGATTTCGCCGAAGGAGGAAGCGCGACGGCGCCACTCCTCCTTCCTCGTCCAACAATTCCACGTCCCAATTGGCAATAGGCGAACCAGCCGTGGTTCGCCGGTCCAGTTCACTTCGCCAGACCCGCACTGCCCATGAGAGCCAGACTTTGGCCTCAAGAGATGTGTCCTCACCCGAACACATCTATCAAGAGATTGGGGAGCTGGGCTCCGGCGGCCTTGGCCACAACAATGGCCGAGGAGCCCCAGCTCCCGCAGCTCCCTTTTCGGCCTCCGCCAAGCTTCAGCCTCGTTATGTTTCCCGCGAGCATATTGTCATAAAGTCCGAGGAAGTCCGCCAAACTAGTCCAGACGACTCTAAACTCCGGGCCACCCCTCCAGTGCCTGCCCCCAGAAGAAGAGACGTGAATAAGGGTCGGAAAGGTAAGGATCGAGAAGAGGGTTTAATGTACCCTTGATGAGCATGTATTTGCCCGACTTGATTTTATCCACAGATCCCACCAAAGAGCGAGATGCCTTGTCCATGGTAGAGCCCGCCAAAGTATCCCTGTTTGGTCTTGAGGAACGGCAATTCCAACCGATCAAAGCCAGCTCTTTGCAAGGCCTTAGTGGGTCTTCGAGGAATTCGTTCCGGGACTCTTCCTCACCTGGCGGGGGTGGATCCGAATCGTTACTGTCTCATCATCGGAGTTCCCCCTCATATCTGCGTAAAGCATTGGAAGGCAATTCGTCCAAGGTCCCCGTAGCTCCGACTTCTTACTCAAGTGAGGAGATTCTCTTTCAAGCGGCTAGTGACCTTCAAGGCCTTAATGGTAAGGATATAGTTCCTGAGCAAGATCTCATAGCTAAGAGGCATCTTTTGCTCATTCTTCTTCTTCTTCTTATTCTTCTTCTTATTATTATTTTTAATTTTCTAGGTCAAGTCAGAACGAGGAAACGATCGGAGATGCCCTCCCAAGTTGGAGATGAGTCCATTAGGGCATCCACTGCCTCTGAAGACTGCGAAACCCATCCCAATTCGAAGACAAAAACAAGAGAAAGCCCCCTGATGATGAAGAAGCCACCCGCCCCCAAACGGAATTCTCCGAAGAGTGTCACATCCGATGAAGAGATCTTGTCCTTGGCTCGCAACAAAGGAGCCCCTAACACCACCAATGCTGCCGCCGCCGATTTGAAATTGACCATGATTTCTGGATCTCAGAGTCCCGGGAGCTGCATTACGAGCCCTGGATCGGCCGGATCGGCCACCAAACCGCCCATGTTTCCTACCGAATCCGAAAAGAGCTCCCCGATCTTGGGCGTTCAACCGGGATGTGCTACTAGTCCAGTGAAGCCTCAGCTCAGAAAAACGGGCACCGATGGCTCGGCCGCCAATTTCTTGCGTCGAAAAGATACTTCCTTGAATGAGACCACGCCCGCATTTGTGAAGGAATTTGCCGGTGTGCTCAAGCGGCGAAGTTCCACCGGAGTCATTAGCCACTTCAATCCCAATGAGCATGCTCCACCTCGTCCGGATCAAGCTGAGGGTGCCCACGAGTCTGCCAGACGACCCCACAGCGCTCATTTGTCGTCACCATCATCGTCGGCGTCGTCATCATCATCATCATCAACATCGTCGTCGTCGTCGTCGTCGTCGTCTTCTTCCTCTTCTTCTTTATTGGTGAGGAAATTGTCATTGGTTCAGGATGGCAATGGAACGTCGAAGGGAGCTGACAACGAATTCATGTCCAAGTTTGAAGCCTTATCGTCACGAGCAGAGGCCGCCTTGAGAATGGTTGACGGCCTCGATGTTGTGAATGATCCTTCGGATGATGAGGTGGCTTTCAATGAAGATGAAGTGCTTAAAACGTGCCAGGATTTCATCAATGACTACAATCACAAGTCCCAACATCGAAGCTATAGGGAGGCAAGGTCCCGACCCGTGGCACACCCTCGCGAATCTCTTAAATTGAAGTCTGTGGACATTGTCAGTAGTAGTAACATTAGTAGTAGTAGTAATGGCGCCGGTCAAAACGGTGCTCAGAGTAGCCATAACTACAGCGACACTAGTAGCGCAGAGATGTCCGCGAATGGATCCAAGAAGCAGAGACACAGGTCGTCGTCTTTGACTCTATTCGATCACCGGAGTCCTTCAGGCGAGGCTGCCTTTCCCATGACCATGACCTATGGCGGCGAAAGTGGCTCCCCGGTCAAACCGATTCTCAAAAAAAGCACCGAGGACCTGCTCGAATCGGCTGTGAAACCTATTTTGAAGATGACCGAGTTCACCGGCAGTGGAATCCTGAAGAAGCGCTCGAGCCACACAGATGATCCAGGGACCAACCCGAGCAAAGGAGAACACGTGCGAATCCAAGCTCCGAGTCCGGTGTGTTCCGAGGTGCCCAACTCGATTCTGCGGAGTCGAAACAACTCGATCTGCGAGTCCAGTCGTGCCTCCTCCCCGGACAACTTGCCCCCGTCCATTTTGAAGAAACGCTCGAGTATTGAAGAGCTGGACGATCTCTCCAGTCATTGGATGTCGTCAGAGCCAGCTCAGCAGCCACCCGGGATCCTGAAACGGAAATTCAGTAGTGCGGCCACCAGTCGAAGTCATAGTCCGGAGTTCTCGGAATATCGCAGTACGCTCTCTTCGCGTTCGAGTCCCGAGCCCCAACCCCAAGGGATCCTGAAGCGGAAGTACAGTAGTGCCGGTTCTCGGTCCCACAGTCCGGATGCTTTCCTCTCGGACCATCGAGCCCATTCGTCCCGTTCTAGTCCTGAGCCTCCACCCCAAGGGATCCTCAAGCGCAAGTACAGCAGTGCCCATGCCAGTCGATCTCATAGTCCTGAGATCTCGTTGGATGGCTCGCGATTGCAGATTTCGTCCATTCTGAAGAAGCAAACGGGCAGCTTGGAGTGCTTAGAGGTCAGTCAGGAGACGGACAAGATCAAGTCGATCTTGAAGAAGCGCTCCAATACGAATGGGGCCAGCACCGACGACGACCTGGACGTGGATGAAGCTAGCAGTTCCCGACCACCTCGATCGATACTGAAGAGCCGCAAATCTGAAGAGAGTTTGAGCCCTCTGAGTGATTGTGCTCCAATGAGGTCATCTGAGACCGACTCCGAGAACAATCCGAACCCGAAACCCATTCTGGTCTTGAGGCGAAAGAAGTCCGAGGAGAACATTCTGGCCAATTTGACGGATCCAAGTGAGTTGACCGTCACCTCCGTGGTCACAAGAAAGGCTCCCTTGGCCTCGTCTCACGAGGACAAAGGTGAGCCTCTGGGCGAGGGCGAGACCAAACCCAGGCCCATTTTGAAAAACAAGGAATCCAAAGACGATCTGACCCAAGGAGGTGTATTGAGGAGGGGAACCGAAAAGGTCCTCATATCTCCAACCACGCCCGAGTAAGTTGACTCGATCATTTCGTGTCGAGAAATCGCAAATAGTGTCTCAAGATTGATCCGTTTGATAATTCATTGACTGCTCATCCTCTCCCTCCAGGACGAGACCGTCCTCCATCTTGAAAGGGGCTTCCTCCTCCTCGTCCTTGGACACGTCGTCCAAGATGACTTGTTCCTTACCTTTCGGCGAGGTTCACAAGACACCTTTTGACCTCGAATCCCGAGGCGAACCAGATTCTCATGAATTGACGTTGACACCGGGGGGCGCATCTCGTTCCTCCATGGATGGTAAGCCTAAACCCACGAACCATTCTCTCTCCTTTTCTAACCCAACTCGCTCATTTGTCGACAATGTTGCCAATGATTCCATTTCAAATTTGATGTTGGCAGATCCCAGCAAGCTTAGCCTCATTGAGCGCGTCCAATTGTTCTCCTCCTCTTCTTTGTCATCAACCTCAACCGATGCCACCTCGAGCCCTTCCCCTTTGATCCTGGATCACAAAACCCCACCCAAATCTCCTCACTCCCCATCGTCTCAAACGTCGAGTCGAGCCCGTCGACGTCTCCTTGCTTCCCGCTACCAAACCCAACCCATCACGATTGACGAGGTCCAAGAAGCGGCTAGGGTCCAACGTGGCCCAGGGGTCATTTCGTCCTCTGCTTCAGATTTCAAAGAGAAATTCCAAATAGGTGTGAACCCCCAGAATTGACACTCACTAGCGAGAAACACAAACACACCTTCGCTTGATAGCTGACTGCCGATATCGCTAACGTTCTGACCAAGACTTGGTGTTGGCCCACACGTGTTCCGTTGAAGTAATCAAGATACTTTGGGGTGCTTAAGGCGCTTGGTGATGGGAATAGGGATTTGCGTGCATGAATATGCAAGCACCGACAGATTGAATGCGTTGTTTATTTTGGGCGTTTGTTTTCCAGGGACGTCGGTCAAAGCCATGAAATCATTATTCAGTCAGTCATCTTCCACCGCCGAGTCAGGAGCCTCATTTTCTCGGGGACATTCCACCTCCGGCCTTAGACGCACCGAGTCAGCCAAATCATCGTCATCCCAACGGATCATGAAGAACGAGCGGACCAATCAAACCATTGGTAATAAATGGCTATTAGCTTTGGGTTTTGATTTTCAACCGTCACCTCTTTTCGTTGTTCATTGCAGAAGATCTCTGTCTCAGTCCCGGTCGGAAGTCCTTGGATCCCAACTCTCCTATGGAATCCATCGAACCCTCGGAGGCTCCTTTCGCCCCGAATCGGAGTCGCCGAAAGAGTTTGGTCAAGTACGAGTCCGTGGACGCGTTTGAATCCACGGCCTCGCCCATCAGTGCCAGTCGCTCCAACCTCCGAGGCGTGCTCAAAAAGGACTCGAGCTATGACGAGACCCTCCGCCCTATTCTGAAGAATGCGGATGAGTCCGCACCCGATCCGGACCCCAACGCGGCCAAGCCGCCACTCAAAATGTGCGGCTAGAGCTCGAACAACAGTAGCAGTGATGATTTGCCCAAGCGCAACCAATTCTCAGACGTGATCATTGATCCCGTGAAACCGCTCACGCCCCCGGCGGCAGTGAGCGGTGGTCCCACGCCCTCGTTTAGTCGCAAGTCCAGCTTGAAAGAGCTTCATGCTCGACAGCCTGTGATTCCTCTCTCGAACATCAAGATCTCGTCGGATGATCCGAACTTGGCCAGTAAATTGGAAGTGCTGTCCTCGCAAGCCCAAAGCATCCGGCGGTTGCAGGAGACGCAGGGCAGTTCGGCTCCTTCGGGTGAGGAATTCACCTTTGATTTGACGGTGGACAAGTCCAGTCATGAGCAACAGCCCAACAATCGATCGCTCCAATCACGACGGTAAGAACCATCTCCAGCAAGCTCGTTTTTGCTAATATTGTACACATTGAATGAACTGCGCAGAAATTGGCTTGGGTATGAGTAAGAGACGATTGCCGACCAGCAAATTGTAGGACGGTTTTTATTTTGTACTGTAACATCTTCTGATACATCGAGATTGTCAAGGAACGGTATCCTTGGAGGTGCTCCTCTCTAAGTAGAGCAGTGGAAATTTGAAAGAATGGATATCGTTCGAACGCTCTCTTTTACTTGCTGCTACTATTGCTGAAGTTCCTCATGAGTCGACATTATGTTATTTTTTTTCGGAATCGACGTTGAGCGGAAACGATGGAACTTTTTTTGAAGATCTGTTGCACTTTGTTTATATTTGCAATGGCTTCAGTTTGAGAAACACTTGTAAATGCTAGAGATTGCTCTTTTTATGAACAGACGCAAATGTAGCCACATTGATCACATATGAAGTGTTATTGCATTGCGATATGTTACATAGAAATTCATCAATTTGGGAGTTTCCTCCTTTGCCTTTAAATCCCTGCCTTCGGTTCTTTTTATGGATAACAACTCAACCAGTTTCTATTTTTATTCAAATTTGCGTTAACCGGAATCCGCCCTCCTTCGAGTTCAATGCCAAGTTCCGACTGAAAACTTTTGAGTCATACCTTTATGCTTGAGACCTGTTATTCGCTCAACCTCGATAGTCATCTCCAGCATAGGAATCAAAGCTTTAACGTGCCAAATATGACACCTTCTCAACATGCTCATTCATCTTTCTTTTGTGTTTTTTTTCTCTCTCTCCCTCCTTTCGCTGCAATCTAATGGAATCTTTGGGTACATCGCATTGTCTTTCTTCTTCTTCTTCTTCTTCTCGGCGGTGATGGTGGTGGTGGTGGGTATGCTATCAATTTTTGTCTGTCTGTCTGTCTGTCTGTCCGTCCGCCTTTGACTTGTTGGTTTGACTTGGCTGGGTTGACCATTTGGTGTGGTGAAGGTCATTGTTTGCCCGATCCTCAGCCAAGTCGCAAGAAAGTGGCTCCTCTTCACAAGCGCCATCCTCGCCAACCACGAGAAAAAATAATGCGGCCTTGATCATGGGCAGCATCACTAATATCACTAGCAACAACAGTAACAACAACAACAACACCAACCGCAGCCTTCAACAGCAACAATCACTACCAAATCCGGGCGCTCCTCCCAAAGAGAATTGCTCAAAAAGTCGCTTGTCCCATTTGAAGCGATCCAGTTTGCCGTGGGTCAAGTTCAAGCGATGAGACCACGACGACCACAACGACCACACCGACGACTCGTAGTACCTTCTTCCCACTACTAACCATCCAACACATCCATGTCGAAATATACCGAAAGAAAGAGAATCAATAGTGATAAGTATAAGTGATAAGGAAACGATGATACGTCGTAGACTAGGATCATTCACAGGAAGAGGAGGAGGAACCCCAACAACTCCTTGCTTACTTGCCAAAGCAAAGCTGAGTCATGGAATCGATTCCTTACGTCGTCGAGGATTTGTTGGATTCCACTTTTTTTTCTTCTCTTTATTTCTCCGTCTCTCTCACTCTGCTGCTGGTGCTACCAGTCAATCAAGATTGTACGGCGATAGTTCCTTGGAGGTTAATTGTGACCTCGGGCTTCCAACTCATTCGCTACACAATGAATGAGAGACAGAAAGACTGATAGACAAACCCTCACTCAACCGTCTTATCCATCCTGTGGGTATGTCCTAGGTACGTACGTACTACTAGCAGGACCAGCAGTACTTCACGGTCGTTATCGATAGCTTTGAAGCGCCCTTTCTTAATGGTCATAATGTCGTTTCATGGCATGACTCGCTAAGAACTAATTTTCATGGCAATGCCGAGTGCCTATATACATGCCAAACCACGTGCTTGAGTGTGAGTAATCTGGAGCTGCTCTGACAAGAACGCATTCTGTTGCTTGCACGGACCGTTGGCATTTTTGCTGAGGTATTTGCCAATAAGGTACTTAACCATATGTGCAATCCCATACGTCTTTGTCAATCCCAAATCATGCCCAATAATTGCTCGGTTTTTCGCCAAGCATGCCCCGACCACTTCGACTTCGACAACCACGGCGACGATTAGAATAAGAGCGAGCTCACAAAAAACCACGGACCTCTAGAGATCTGGACTGCGAACGGAAGCTAAAATTTCGTATCTCCTGAACCGTTGATCTTATTCCAAATAAGCACTTGATACGACCACAAGATCTGGTTGAAAAGATGTACTTGGCCAAATTTGAGCTCAAAATTATGCTTAGGGAACTCATGAGACATGGTCAAAGTTATGTAGTAAACACAACATAAAATTCGAATTTTCGGCCTGTTCTTGGTCAGCAAAATGAGCTTTTGACAACATAACTTTGAAACGATCCACTTGACAAGTAAACAATGTAGGAATGACCTACCTTTAATTGACGAGATCTACGTTTCTTATTTTATTACTTTTATTCAATAAGTGGCTCAGAGTTGCTATGACCCGATTTGGCAGGCTGATTTGCCGGTAAGCTCGTTCGCAGTCCATATTTCTAGAAGTCCGTGCATAAACACAGGGTGGTGGTTGAAATAGATTACGTTTGAGCTGAGACGTTGCAACCTTTGAATCGAAACGTATGGCACCCTGTTCCTCAAAAGATCCCTCCCAGGGATCGCATAGTTCCTGATGCCTTCGGTGTTGCTCAAGGTCAGACAGATTTTCATATCCAGTGCGAGCTTATCTTTTGTCATGTCACTTTGCATGTGGCAGACGAAGGTGAATCTGTTCTTGACCCGAGCGAGGCGTTCCACGAGCTAGCAGCATTTTCTCGAAGGTTCACATTACCAATCCCGCCGATGATCAAGTGGGTGGTCAAGGTCAGGCGTTCCTGGGGAGGAGGGGAGGAGGATGTGGAGTAGGCGTGAACAAAAACGTTATTTTCACATGCCATTCTCATCTCGAATTGTCTTACCCTCCATGCCCAGTAGTACTGCTCGATGGAGAGAGATTATAACTGTTGTTCGATTGGCTTAACCTCGAATCAATGGACAGCTAACAGCTACGACGTTTACGTTCAAGACACAACGGAGTAAGCCAGCAGAAGATTCAAGAGGCGACTCTAATCTCGTCGTTTTTGGCTAATCTGCCGGGCCTACGAGTGAGTGAGGACTCTCTGTCCATCCAATTGTCAGTCACGAATCCACAAGCAACAAGCTTGAAGCAACAAAACACAAAACAACCAGGATGTCTTGGGGTCCCCATCCAAATGGTCGGGCTTGGCATTCTAAAACTTTATGGTTTTTATCGTCGGTAGGTCAAGATGAGGTGGGGAATCTATGACTCTATGATAATGCGAGTGTTGTACATAATTCAAGGAGGAGGAAGGCCCCGGTTGAACAAGATTGCGTCGTCGTATCCTTTTGCCATGACTCAGGCAACGACCGAGTCAACAACAACAACAACAACGGCGGAATCTAGGGATCTCGTGATCTCGTGATAGTTTGGCTGAATTTATGATCCTTCTGCACTCAAAGCGACTTAATGGATATTATGCCTTTTGACGTGACGAAGGCTCTTATATCGATCTTGCTCAGGCTAGGCTCACTTATACACACACACACACACACACATGAGAACATGTCGTTGAGGCATGAGTCATGATCATCATCCGTCGTTCCCTTTTTTCTCTGTTAGCGCTCGATCTCCTAGTACATAGGAAAGGAAGGCACATCCATGCAACACATAACAACACTTGATAGGTGGTAGGTCCGTAGACAAGTAGACATTGAAAAAGATCCCTTTGAATAATGACAAGTACGACTCAGGCACAAGATTAATCCTTTTTTTTCTGGGCGAAGATGCTCATGCAGGTGCGTTGTTGCGCTTCTTGCAAACTTCCGAGTCCACCATGGACGGACGCAAGGGACCGCGTAATCATGGCTAAGTAACTTGACAGGGACTCCTACTTCCCCCCCCCCCTTTTTTCCTCCCCCAACGGTTGAATGTGCACGAGTGTGTCCCTCTCTCCCTTTGTAATTGTTTCGAATAACCTCGGCGAGAGATGAGCCGCGAAGCGCCCAGCCTCGGCCATTTCAGCCTCGGCCATTTCAGGCTCGCTTCAGACCGAGTAAGTGTGAGTAAGAAGTAGTAGAAGTGGCCGGCGAGGGATCAACCAACGATCCACGTCGCTCGGAACGCGCGCGTTCTTGTTGGTGTGATTCTGGATCCGAATTCCGGACACTCGAATCATCATCATCATCCAGCCAACAAACCAGCTATCCGCGAGTTCGAGTATAGAGTCAGTCAGAAGCGCGACTTGATGGTGCTTGGGGAAGGAATATTTCGTTTTGTTGTCCGTTCGTCCTGTTCCTTCTGGATAGGGTCGGTGAGAGAGGCAATAATCTCCTGGTAGATACCAGGAATCTCATCGGTGGGTCGTGCATGTTTCGCTTGGGTGTTTGTGGCAAGCCAAGAGGTGTGCTTGCTCATGTTGATGTTGGTGAGAGGCTCCTTTGGCTTTTTCTGCTCCGTCTTGGCCAATCTCAAATCTCAAATCACACAAACAAACAAACAAACAAACCTCTGCCAAGAAAGAACTCCTCCTCTCACGACATTCACACTTCTTCTCCCGAATGACTAGTCTCACTCTGGACCCGTCAGTCGTTGGCAAACAGTCAGTTCGTGAGACGATTGTCGACTCAATGCTCCTCTCCTTCAAGATCAAGCAAGACGACCAAGAGAGATTGGCTAACTAACATGGGTAGTGTTTGTGGCGTTGGTAGTGGTGGTAGTATTGGTGATGTTATTGCTGCTTTGGATGCTTGTGGACTTGTATGTATCGGTGTGATTGGCAGTTTCATGTGACCCGACCACCTCGTCAGTGTTGGAGACTGACGATTTTCCACTTCTTTCACACTTTTCTACTGATAGTAATACCTACTGACTACTTATCAATCAAGTACGTACATACAACATACCTGTGTATGTACCTATAGTAAACGTACAATTTGATTGTCACGCTCACTCTCACTCACTCCATCCGTGCAGTTGTGTATTGACCGACTTACTCGATTTTTGAATAACCTCGTGAACATGTGTATTTGAATATTTGAATTGCAGTGTGCTCCGCAATTCAAGCCTTCGACTGAATAGCAGTGAAGAGGCCACCCAACTCTCTTCGTCCTCATCATCCTCATCAACCTCATCAACGAGTGACCTGAATCCCGAGGCGTATTATCAGTTGTCGTCCAAAGCCCAGGATCCGGGCGTAGTGTTTCATCGCTCCGCCCCTCAAGTCTGTGATAATCAATCATTACTTAGTGACCTCAAAGACAGTGGGGACGTTGAGAAGCGCGAAACCATCACCATGGAGAGAAACAAGAAGATCTCCATTGGCGGAAGTGGAGGTGGCATCACCGAAAGGTGCGAATCCGTTATTCTGAAAGGCCCTTTTCAGTCGTGTCAGAAATGAATTGATTGTAATTTGCTAACCCGAATATCCCTTTTTTTTTAGATTGGCCGCCTTGAAAAGGAGTGGGGAGGAGGATTGGAAGAAGAAGGTGCCCAAGCTTAACCCGGAGAAGGCTAGCCCCGTTCTGGACATCTTGAATAGCAACCGTGTTTTGACCAAGCAATCTTGTGATAAAGAGAACAATAGCCAATTGCATGCTTCCAACACCTCGTCCATCTCCTCATCCAGCCATAACTTGAATAACAAAACTGGCACGTCCGGTGGTTTCCTTCAAGAGCGAGTCAGTCAACTCAAGAAAGCCTCGAATTTTGATGCGCCGAGCAAGACTATTGCCATTATCGAAGATTATGATGACGCAGCTAAGGACGTCGTGCTCCGAGGCAAAAGACGCACTGAGCCTAATAAACGACCCGTCAGTATTGTTAGTGACCGCTTAAGCAAGCTGGAGATTTCAGGACAATCCTGGCAGAATCGAATCGGTGAGAAAGATGTGGGCAAATACACCGTGGCCGGGAAAATGCAAAGCGATCAACGGTCCAAATCCACCGTGGAGTCCCCCAATTTGTTGCACGTGACACCGGAGACCCGAGCGGTTTCCGTCAGTCCCAAGACCCCCCGCCGAACGCCCAATGAGGATTTGGATCGCCTTCACGTGGATCGGGTCAAGCAAACGCCCAAGTTGAGAACCTACACCGGCAACCAGGTCGACCTGTCGCAGATCAAACCCAACTCGAGGAGTTTGATCAAACCGGAGCTCACATTGGTCACTCATGAGGAGTTGAAGAGTGATCAAGGGTTGGACTCATTTTTCTCCTCCTTACGTTTGTCGTCCATCTCGATGGTGGAAAGCCAGGCGAGTCCTTCGCCCATGGCTGAACCGGCGGAGGAATTCGATTTTGATTCCATCGTGACGGTGGAGACCAGTCGATTGTCCATGCCCAAAAGAATATCTCGCGCTCAGCCCCATCGGCGAACCACGAGAAATCCCGTCAAGTCTCTTTCAGAACGAACCGATATCAAAATCCTGACCTTTTCCCACATGGAAGAACCTGGGGAAGTTCTTGCTCCCGCTTCACCCGAAGTCACCCTCCGAAGAGACCACAACCGGGCCAGTACCAACAGCAAGCACGCCCACTTGGCTGAGGAAGCTATTGCGGGTTTAGCGGCCACGGAGGATTTCTCCGCCGTTCAATTGCGGAAGAGCTCCAAATTAGACGAGAACCAGTCTAAATTCATTCCCTATAAGTCCCCAATGTTGATGCAAGTGAAGGGACGCCGATGTTGCCAGACCCGTTTGGTGAAGCCCGTGGCGGACTCGATCAATAGTGGAGATGCCTTCGTATTGGTGACCAACAAGCAGATCTTCAATTGGCAAGGACGTTATGCGAATGTCATCGAAAAATCCCGCTCGGCCGAGATTTCCGCCACCATCCTCAAGAAGGGGGATTTGGGATGCAAAAGGGCTGATCGGATTTACACTCTGGAAGAAGAAAAGCTCTTTGGATCATCCAAAGCTGAGAGAGAATTCTGGTCCATCCTCGGCGTCTCCGAAGACCGTTTGGAAAAGGAAGAGCCTTTGGCCAAGCCGGCCGGTCCAGCCTCGGAAGACGAAGAATTTGAATTGGCCATCAACGATCTGAACTTGGTTTGGGAGGTGGCCATTCACAACGGCGTGGAAGAGCTCATCCCTTGTGAGAAGGCCTGGGGTTGTATGCCCAAACATGAACTCCTCGACCCTGGTAAAGTGCTAGTCATCGATTTCGGTCCGGAGGCTTACACGTGGAATGGATCGAATGCCGGATCTGAGCTTCGTAAAGCGGGTCTGAATCTGCTGAAACAAGTCTGGGATTCCGGCTTTGATTTCTCCGGGGCCGATTGTTCGCATCCTCTCTTGGATCACCAAGTCCACGGAACCCGTCCCGATTGGGGCGTCATGGGCAAAATCATTCCGAACATGGAAACAATCTTGTTCAAGGAGAAATTCCTAGACTGGCCCGATCAAGCCAAAATCAGCCGAGTCAAACAGAGCGAGATCAAGCTCGCCAAAGCCATCGACAACAACCTGTTGGGAGAGATTGATGTGAGTCCCTACGATGCCGAGACCATGAACAATTGGATCGTGGAAGACCCTAACCTGGAATTGGAGAACTGTTTTCTGGGCCGAGGCCGTGGATACTATGACCAGAGTGAGAGGCGTCAATACGAGCTCGAGACCTTGTCCGTCCAAGTCCATCATGTGAACGAGTACAACATCACCGAGTTGCCGGAAGATTGGAGCGGTCAGTTCCACTCCGAAGACACCTATGTGGTTCGATGGATCTACAAGGTCTCTCTCACCGGACGAGATCTCAAAGGTCGACCTTCCAAGCATGCCGCCGTGGGTCGAGAACGATGTGCGTACTTCTTTTGGCAAGGCGCCGACTCCAAGACCACTGAGAAAGGGGCCTCGGCCTTGATGACCGTGGAAATGGACCGCGAGGAAGGACCGCAGCTGAGGGTGGACCATGGTAAGGAGCATGCCGCGTTCTTGAACATGTGGAACGGAAGCATGGTGATTTATCGTGGGAAACGAGCCAATCGATTATCCAGACAACAGCCGGAAAAGTCCCCCTGGCGACTGTTCATGCTTCGAGGCGAATGTCCCGAGGAGTCCTGTTTGGAAGAGGTGGGCGTGGGATGTGCCAATCTTCGAAGCAT
Source organism: Tigriopus californicus (assembly GCF_007210705.1). Lineage (NCBI taxonomy): Eukaryota > Metazoa > Arthropoda > Copepoda > Harpacticoida > Harpacticidae > Tigriopus > Tigriopus californicus. The sequence continues at coordinate 15,214,609 of NC_081447.1, forward strand.
TGGATCGTTCGTCCTGGTCAATGTTGAGCAATGCGAGATATTCGTGTGGCAAGGGATCTCCTCCCCCGATCATAAACAAGCTATGGCTGTCCAAGCGGCTGAAAGACTGAAAGCCGTCTTGCCCGATGAAATGGGATTTCAATCCAAACGCGTGACGCTTCATATTGAGACTGAAGGACAAGAGAGTGGTACCGTGAAATCCGCTCTTGGCCTGCCCTCTAAAATGTACTTGAAGAACCTTCCGGGACCCTCGCACACCCCTCGACTTTTTCACATGAGCTCCGTCGCCACGGGCAGATTTGATGTGACTGAAATCGTGTGTCCCTTCCACAACGTGAAGGTCCTTAACACCATGCCGTTCAGTCAAAATGATCTCTACTCCTCGGATCAACCAGGTAAGACCAGGCAGGCCTCACGCGTGTGCATTAATTATCAAATCGATCGGATCAATGGCTGCTCAGTTTTGACCCCCTTTTGATATTACTTTGTTGCTTACAGCTCTGTTCTTGCTTGACGTGGGTAACAAGTTGTGGTTATGGCAAGGATTTTGGCCCGAGGTGCCCGATGATCCCAACTATGAGGCCAATGAGGACAATCCCAATAGTCAGAACAATAACATCACCGGCTCAGGAATGATCCGGTGGCATGCCGAAAGGCGGGCTGCCATGCAAACGGCTGTCGAGTACAGACGCTTGCGATACGGATTGGGATCCAGGGCTCCCAAGGCCGAACTGGTTTGGGCTGGTTGGGAACCTTTGGAATTCACGAACCTCTTCCCCATTTGGATTGATCAACCCGACGCCACACGGCTCAATGAAGAGGTGAGGAAATTACTTTTGAAAGAACGACGTGGCCGTCAAGGCCAGCCAGAGCTAATGGCAATTCGCTTCCAATTTAGTTTGTGAAACACGCTGACTTGGAAATGACTTTGGAAGCTCTAAGTAAGACTGAGTACTCGTGGGAGGAACTCCAACAGAGACCCTTGCCTGATGGAGTGGATCCGGCTAAATTGGAGCGATATCTAAGCGAAGACGAATTCCAGGTAAAGTCCACAGGCCGTTTGGATGTCTGCTCTTCTTGGCATTCATTCTTTACCTTCTATCCATCTACATAGTCCTTTCTAATTGCAGTCTCACTTTGGTTTTACCAAGAAAGATTTTATGACATTTCCACGATGGAAGCAGACCTCAATTCGCAAGGAGAAAGGACTCTTCTAATAATGGACGCAATCACCTCCACGAACGGCATTAATTCATTTAGTTGATTGATTAAATAGTTCATTTCTACTCCTTAACATGTTTGATCATGTTTGTCAGTTCAAGAGCCTTCAAAACACTTTGGACATCCCCCTCCTCTCTTACGTACTAATTTGAAAGTCAGATTCTCACCCCCACCCCAATTAACTTGACCAATCAACGCCATCTTAATACGTTTGATCCTGTTTTCATCCTTTTTGTACTGACTACTTAATAAATAAATGTGACTGTTTGAAACTCCATAATTGACAATCTAGGGTATGGGTAAAGTTGACAAATGTATTTCTTCAATATCATGTTGTTGTAACCGTTGTTATAGTAGTAGTGGCAAATGGAGTAGTTGTAACAACTGGAGGCACAAACACAAGGAACGGGTTTCATGCCGGTAGTAGTGGGTGGGCATATCCATAAAATCCACAAATGGGCACATTTCTACCATGGTTCCAAAGTCAATAAATCAAAAGACCGGACTTTCAAGCTCACAGACTTGACTGGCACCTCAGAGCCAATGGGTAGGTAATCACAGAACACAGAACAGAGACAGTTGTTGTGGTTGTAGTAGTAGTAGTGGTAGTAGTAGTAGTACTAGTAGTTGGGGGGGACTAATAGATTCACACCTGAATAGTGGTCATGGAGAGCGTGCTCTGGTGGGCTTCACATTTTGGACGTGGCACTAGTGGATCGGCGATCCAGTGAGTTTCTGAGCTGGTCCGTCCGATCCTTGAACGTGATCGAAGATCGCAGATGGTTTTTACCGGCCGTGGAGCTCAACTCGTCGTCGGTGTTGGAAGGTCCGCCTTCAAAGCCAGAGTTGTCAATCCCACCGCCAGAGGCGCCGCCGTTGGTGAAGATGCGTTCCACGGTGTCGTGGGTGATCTTGGTGGCATTGCGGTGCTTATCCTTGTTGTTGTTGTAGGGGTTGCTGGCACCAAGGGTTTGCATTTTCGATTGCTTCCGCTCGTTCATGACGTCATCCCGACGATGTTCCAGGGCTTTCAGAGTCTCTCGTCTCATGGGCATCTTGCTTCCCAGAATAGGGGTCTCTGAATCGGAGAATTCGATGGCATTAATTAATTGCCTATGAGACAGGCCACTTTGGTCGTGCTATTAAAAAAGTGCTTCAAGCTTACGTGGTCCTTTTCCGTCGGATCCTTCCTGTTCAGGGTTATTGGAGAGGGCAAAGAAGCGCTTCTTGAACGCCACGTCCAGGGTTCCAATGGCTCTCTTTTTCTGGCGATTCTTCTCGAGCATGTGGATGGTTCTTCGGTGTGCCAATCGGTTACTGGAACTGGATTCGCTGTCGTACTCGCCGTCGATCCCTCTGAGTTTCTGCATCTGCTTCACAATCTCGACGGCATTCTTCTCGATCAAAGCCTCATCCGAGAGAACGTCCTCCTTACGCTTGAAGCAATTCAACTCGGTGGAGGCCAAGATATGGGAAATGGTTCCAAATCGATGGAACAACATAGCGATGAACTGGATCAAGATAATGGCGAAGAAAAAGAACACTAACACGATACCGATGGGCTCCAGATGCAGGTACTCCTTGCTGACCAAGACCTGCCAAGACATCAATGAACTCGAGGTTGAGAATCCGTCAAATATATATCTATAATATCGAAGCACTGGGACAAACCTGTTGATCTTCAGTCACAGTGATGTTTTCTTTGACGCCCAGAGGCCAGTCAATGTGCAGGGTGTCCTTGTGCAAGGTCAACATGAAAATGATCAACACGAACAAGGCATTGAATACAGCGAAGAAGAACACGGATTTATTCCGCAGCTCCTTCAATCCTTGGGTGATTAAGGCCTAAATATCGAAAGAACAAAGCTCGTTAGTACGATAGCACGATTGTCTTGAACAAAGTTGGCCATTCATTCTCTTATGTGCTCGCCTTTTTCTGTTTATCATCGTCCAAAGGATGCAGATACTTCTCCAGGAGGTCTTTCCAAAACTGCACCTCCAAGCCAGACAAGTAATCGACTTCACCCTTGCCAAGGTCCTTATCTTCCAACCAGAACGGGTTGATCAGGTCGTCTCGTTCCTCTTTCGGTTCGCTGATCTCGCTCTCTTCCTCATCAGAGAGCTCCAAGATGTCTCCTGACTCGGATACGTTGTTGAGAATCTCTCCATGCGCTGACATACGCGAGGATTTCCGTCTCTGCTTCTTAATCGAGGAGACATGAGGATCCACGGCGCTGAAAAAAAAATCATAATTCGCTCATTTAAGATCCTGCATGTCAGACCGGATTTATGGGCAGGCCTTTGCTTACTTTTCAATGTTGTCCAATCGCTTGGTGAGAGTGTCTAAAGAATCGGCAATTCTCAGCAATTGGACTCGATCCTGGTTGTCCTTCTTGTGCGTGAACAACATGAGACGAATGACATTGCCGATGGAGAAATCCACCCCACCCTCTTCCTCGTCATCGTTGCCGTTCATCAAAAGCCCCCAAACGCCGTCTTTCTTGGCCTTCTTCTGCTGCATGGTGGCCTGTTTTCGTTCCTCTTCCATTTCCTTCTTGGTCTTCTTCACGGCCACTTCCCGAGTGCCCCAAGAGACCACGTTCAAGTTGGTGATGGAGTAGATGATCAGAAGCAAGTACATGGCCGGAATGCACAACAAGTAGATCAGACCGGGCACGATGCACCAGAACTCTTGGGGATGGAGACACGCCGCTATGAAGAATGACCCCACCATGGAGATCAAGAAGATGGCCGAGGGGGATCCAATGCCGTCCTCGCCCAATTGCAGAGCGGTTCCCACAATCACGGCCATCATGACCAGGGCGTAGAAAGTGGACAGGATGCCGGAGAGCAGGAGTTGGAGGTTACTTTTGCAAGTGAGGCAACACAACGTGTAGGCGGCAATGGGCAGCAAGTTGTAGGTAAAGGAGTTCCAATTCGAGATGCGGAAAGCGGCCACAAAGGCTCCCACTAACATAAGGAAGATCGTGCCCGGGCCAATGACGGTTCCCATCATCAACATGCATTGGTACCAAATGTAAGGCAAGGAGATGTTGTCGTTGATCTTCACGGTGTGCTTGTAGTCCAAAAGGAGGTCAAAAATATTGGCAATGGTCGAAGGCACCCACCGACGGCGTTGGTTGAAGAACTCGTTGAACCCCTCGGGACAATGGGTGTAGGCATCGGAGGCCGCCGAGTACTCGACACGGTAGCCTCTTTGGAGGAGAAGGGTACAAAGCCATCGATCTTCGCCCTGATCGTACTGGACGTAATGGCGGGGTTCTTCAGAGGTGGTGGTGTAGCGACGCATCACGTTGTCGTCCATCAAGGCCTTGGCACGGAAGAGCGAGAAGCATCCAGGACTGCACATCACACATCCGATCATATGCTCGGTGGCTTTTTGGAGCCAATGACCAATGGCGTACTCAAAGAGTTGGTACCATACCATTGGACCGGATCCCACGGGATGAATGCGACCGCAAGCGGCTCCCAGGTTCTTGTTCTTCTTCATCAAATCCACCAAGAGGTTCACGGCTGGCGGCTGGAAATCGATGTCGCCGTCCAATGTGAGCAAGTAGGTATTTTCAGCCAGTACGGCCTTACGATCAACGGAGATGGGGAGTTCCATGAGTCGATGTCCCAAAAGATAGTACATGTACATGCATTGGGACCACCGTTTCTTATGCCGAATAAGACTCTTGTCTTTCATGTGGACCACCATCTTGGTTTTGCCGGGAAGAGTGTACACCAATCGACCACCATAAGGTGTGGGAATCTTCTTGGGGGGTCGGAGACGGATGGTTGTCTGATGCACGTACGAGGCAGCCTCATCCATGCAACCCACAAAAATGCGCACAAACTGGTTGACTTGCATCCAATCATCGCACACGTCACTGATCTCAAAGGCGTCGTCAAAATAGATATGGGCTGTAAACAAAAACATACGATGTATCAACTAACATGATATATGAACCATGACTTGTGGAAGGAGAAAACACACGCAGAGCATGGAGCCTACTTACTTTCGAATTCGTAATAATCCGCATCCACCACTTTGAGATACTTTTGAGCCACTCGTCGAGCCGACTGATCCTCGTCCATGCGGAAGATGGACTTGAGCATCTCCATCATCTCACTACGCGTCTCGTGCCACATGGTGGCACAGGCGTAGATCCGAGTAATCGAGTCCGAAGTCTTGCTCTTGGGAGCATTCGTGGTGGATGACTCCGTGTGAATGGAAATGGTCTCGTAGTATTGGGAGATGTCGTTCTCATCCATCCCCACCCGGTCGAGCTCGAGCTCCTCGGTTTTGACCTCGCCTTCGTCGTCCTTGCGTCGGTTCATGGCCAGGGATTGATCGATCAGATACGAGCAATACATGGGCGTGACGAAGAGCTTCTCGGTGGGTGCTAAACGCTCACAGTGAGGGGTCCAGATGTGGACCGCGATCCAAGCTTGGGATAGGAGCCAAACCAGCCAGATCCAGGCATGCTGGTCGGAAATGAAGTCGTTCAAGAAGTCCCCGCCGGGACACTCAAAGTAAAGGTAGTCGGGTATGGATTCGCGGAACCAGCAGGCATCCTCGTTTCGCAAACCGCATGCGGCAATCAACACACTCACGGACACGGGCACCGATAGGATGACGGGGAAGGCGAAGGAGAAGCCTTGAATACAGATCTTGCATGCAAACTTGCCAAAAATGTAGGCCAAGTAGGCGGCCACCACTTGGATGATCAGAACGTAGATGGGCGTGGTGGCGTGTGATCGAATCTCAATGATCTCCTGGAGCAATTGACCCCCGGGGATATCGGGGACATTGTGGGCCAGACCGGTGTGATGAATCTGAGTGATGTTAATTGGATGGGCGGAGAAGGCGTTGGTGAACTGGCTGAACAGGGATCCCACTTGGGTTCCATTCAGATGTAGGAACAGGATCATTGAGCAAAAGAAGAGAAGCATCTTCCACATGGCGATGAAGCTGTAGGTGAAGTAGCGAGTCTTCTTAAGACGCTCCTTCAAACGGCCCAAGTTCTTGACCACTCTCCATGGAGAACGACGATCCACGTAATTCTCCCACCAACCCGCTGAGGTCAAGAAGATGGCCACGGCTACGGTCCACATCTTGGCATTTCCTCTGCCGGACTCCACCAGAGGCCAGATCACGAATCCGGTGGCTTGACAACTGATGGCCAATAGATCCATTATCACCTTTAGGACACGGTTTGATTCCCGGTTGTTTCTTGACAAGAGACCTAATGAGAGAGTTCGAAGATTAAGGATATTCTCGTAGAACTTTTTACTCGTGTACTATTTAGTACGTATGATATGTGGTAAGGTTTCTCTTACTGAAGCAAGCGGGTAAGAAGGCCACGCAATTGGTGAGCATGGCTCCCTTGACCACATCCAATTCCGGGAACACGACAAAAATGAGCAAAGCCAGGCCGATGATATGCATGGATTCAAAGACCCACACGATCATGAAGTCCGAGAAGCAGCATCGTCGAGCCGATTTGAACACGCAAATTCGGGCAGAGCGGAAGAGCGTGCCCAATTCTGGGATGATGAAGGCTGCGAATAGGCACCAAATCCATGCCACCTGAAAATCGCCAAAGATCGGGTCAATGTTTTTTCAGAGGGATCACGTTGTTCCCCAAAAATGGATCCTACCTGTTCTGCGGAGGAGATCTCGGCCGAATATTGCTTGTCGCGTTCAAGTTCTCTGTTGCAATGGAGAATCGTCTTGCGAGGTCGGATTTGTGAGGTCATGAAGAATAGGGTGCCTTTGCCAATCACACAACCGCCGAGGACGATGATGAAACTGAGGATGTATGCCACCACCTTTAATATCCGAATGATGATGCCCAAACACCGTGCGTCGATGGCTTCCGAACCGGAATCTTGCTCGGGGGGTAGATTTCGAAACACGTCCCAACCTTTGGTCTCCATATAGCTGCGTTGGCTAAGAGAAACATGGTAAAAGTTGTTTAATATGTTGATTCAAATTGAAACACCTTGATGTTGATGATCCTTTTCATCTACTAGATCATTAAAATGTGTACAATTTATGGTATCGGTTTTAATCAGCCAGTTGATTATCCCTGCTAAGGATTTAGATATTTCGCTATGGTGGACATGTGGTCATATGTGAGTTATTACATGAATCTTTGGAGCGTGATCGGGAATGAACTCAAGGGAGGAGATCAATGATATACCGTACCTCGCAATTATCATTTCCATCGAGGGAAGGGAGACGTCTTCAAAGGTACATATTTCGCGCACTTAACTCGCCGCTGGATCATTTCCACTATTTAGACGACTACGCCTATAAAGTTGGACTAATTTGGAATTAATTTGCATGCATTTCATCCATAACCTTTCCAAGGATCGAATTGCACTTTTCTCAGGACTTCTATAACGGACAAGTAAGCACCCTCTCTTTATCTTTCTGCTCTGTTTTTTTCCCCTCCAAGCTGGACTTCAAAATGGCTCCTCTACATTACTAGAATATTTGTTTGAGTGTATACTGCATCTCGTATGCGTGCGTGTACATATGGCATAGGGAATAGCAAAGTTCGAGCTGATGATGATGATGATGATGCTTTAATGGTGATGTCGTTCTTTGGTTCGTTCTTTCTCCTTGTCTCTCTTTCATTCTTTCAGGAGAAGTGTCCAAGGTGGTGTTGCTGCTCCTGCTACTACTGCTGCTGCTGCTGCTGCTGCTGCTATAGCAGCCATACCGAGTTGAGACACTCACTGAGGCGATGCTTGCTTTGGAATTTAGGGCGTAGTCATCCCCCCAATCATCAGTGTGCTCAACCAAGCGACTTCGGTTTCAAGGTTTGCACCCAATATGCCTGCTCAAAGCATGGCGAGCAAGCAGCCACCCCAATTCCAAATTCTGGTCAAAGGTGATGTACGTGGTACGTGGGACAGTGGGACAGTGGCCTCATTCGATTGAGCCACTCCCCGCCCATGATTTTGGAATAGTGACGAAGTGATAATTTGAAAAGTGCCTCCATATTCCAAAGAATAGTAGTTGGTCATCCTAGTCGGCGAGTAAGTGAGTAGTAGTTTATGGTTTGTTGGCAGGTAGTTGAATCGCTCGTCGATGCTCTAATATCGGCTTGAAGGACATCATTCCACAGAAAGGCGAGGCTCAAGGCCTTTTCTGTCTTTCCTTCTCGTGGCTGAACTGGTTGATGGCTTGGCTGGTTGGTCTGTTGGTTGGTTGGTTGGTTGGTTGGTTGCAATATAGCGAGATAGACAGATAGATAGGTGGTTGAGAAAGATGGAAAGAAAAAAGGACCAGAGCAGTACGACGAAGGTGGTGATGCTTGCCAACGTTACAAAAGACAGAAACCTCAGTGATGACCACGACTAACTCGGGCCCTAGATAGTCGTTTGCTTATGGGATGCTTCTCTCGTAACAACAACAACAATAACAACAACGGGGGATATGAAGTGGTTCAGTTCGGACACATGTGAGAACTCAGTGTGCTGACCAAACCCCCAAAAAAACTTACACGACCAAGCAACATACTCGAAGGGCATGGTGAAGTAACACGAACTCAAGTCCTAATTGGATAGACTGTACCAGCGAGCTCACAATGCACATTGATTAATTGGTTGGTTGATCTGTACTCTACACACAGCCCGTTGAATGATGATAGGGTTCAAATAATTTCAAACGAGAGTTGAAAGCAGGTTTCAGAAATGACAAGTGATTGTCACACAATGAATAGATATTGGACCCGTGGTTGGCCATTTCAATCCCAAGATTAGGTCATTGGTTTGATGGTTTTTTTGATTGCTATCATTGTTATGGGTCATATATAGACCACCTTGTATTAATATTTGTAGAGCCCGTTTTTTCATGTTGGGATTGTATTTCTATGCTACGACAAGTCTTTTCGTTTTGCTTCAATTACAGAATACATTCCATGATTAATGTGAGTAGTCACACACCCAGCCACAAGTACCGACTTGTTCGTACGTATGTTGTAGTAACACACACCAAAATGTCAAACGTGGCGTAATTTGATAAATCCTTGGCATTCTCGCCGAAAGTCCGTCCGGGATGAGCATTCCTTGGAGATTTCAACGAATCCTCATCTCTTCTCCATCTTTCGTGGGCCGATTCTCATGGGCCCCAAAAATTTGCTCTGGAAAATTATGGTCCTCCCGAGAGGACTAAAAAACCTGTCTACCAACCCCGATCGCACATGCATCGGTTCTCCGAAGTTCATTCCAGAGAATTGGATCAAGCCCGGAAGGTGCTTGGTCGGTTGCTATGGTATGCACCACCAGCCACTGTGCGAGGAATTGAGTGCGCTTGACAGTCACAAATCGAGTCGGATATTGTGCTCTGGTCCCACTCATTTGAACCGGTTTTCGTCCTAATTCCACGGGGCTCTTTTTTCCCCCGCTCAGGGCTTCAAGGCAATTTCCGAAGGTCAACATTAATGGTCAAGAAGGAAGTCGAACGAACGTGTTTTGCATTCAACATAGAGACGACCCCGCCGCCACTCAAGACATCATCCGAGTTTTCAATAACGTTGTCAGTCGGTGTTTTCTGGCTTACCTTCCATTGTAGATTGGTTCAGTGAGGGGCGACGTCTCGTCGTCTGAGAAGTCGTCCAAATCCTCCACAATCAATGGATTTCGCGGAGGTCGCGAATAAAGGTCACTCGGACCGGTACGCTGGAAAACAAGAGTACAACAGTCTCAACGAAAATGAGAGAATGAGCGAATGCGCATGTGCATGTGACTGATCAGCTTGCTTGGTGTATGGTAGTAGATGGAATGGACTCCAGGGAATGGGAATGCAAGACGACGCTCCTGGCTATTGATGCAATAATCTATTGAAAGCGAAATGTCCAAAGTCGATGGAAAGTGAAGGCGACGCTCGGTGAGAAGATTTGTCGGTTGCTTTTTTTCTACCTCCTGACGAAAAACCGTTGTTTTATTCCTTTGTTACACGAATGGTTTGTCAAATGGTGTTGAGATAAAATCCTGGCAACAACAGATGAAGAGATGAAGAGATGAAGAAGATGGTAAACGGCGGTAGTTTTGCTGTCTCTGCTACTTCTGCCAGAATTTCTCCAACACATGACAACCAACAATCCGGCCAGAATCCATTTTTCCGCCTTACTTAGAAAAGTGAAATCTCTCAGAGTGCCTCTGTCAAGCAATTATTGTTCAATAAGCCGGAATTTTTTGTTTGCCATGGAAATCCATGCAACATTCCTTCTACCTAGTTAGAGAACAGCCTCGAAAAGAAAGTGAAGAAACGTGGAAGCGCCACTGGTGGTGGTTATCTAATTGATTGTTCGCTTATATATTATGGACATTCTTCAGGGTTATTTCATGACGGAAGGAAGCACCCGAGAGGCTTTGATTGACACAATGCCCGCCAGCCATTACGAAAAGCCAATAGGAAGGGGCTCATCAGTGACTTGAAAACGAATCAAAAGGTCGACATCAAACACCACATTTCGGGTTAAGGAAGCGATTCTCAAAGAAGTTCATGATCAACGGAGATCTGGTGCAGCAATTGGACCGACAATGGGCGCCTCTTCCCCATTGGCATCGAGACATGTGAATAGGGTTTAAAGGGACACTACTCAAGACAGACGTAAAGCAATCTTTCCTTTTTATGCAATGGTCGTCTTCAAACCGGCTCCTTCATTCAATCCTCCGCTAGATTCAAGGCAAAATGTCGAAATGGAACTCAATTTCTCGTCCATCGATTCTTCTTCTCGTCTTTCTGCGTTACACGGCCTCTAATCAATAACAGGCCTGTTGTGAGCAAGAGAGAGAGAAAAAAAGAAACTTGCTCTCACTTGTACTTCAGAACCTTAGGTGGTACGGTTACCATCCAATAATTCCCTACTCCTGCTAGTTCCTACTCCTACCATCCTTAAGGCCTGGACAGACAGTTCTAATGGTGCTCGAGTGCTCTGGCTGATTTTCCCTGTCACTTGGTGGGTGCATCGAGAATTAGTGTGGTACGAAAATAGAGCTACGCACGCCGCCGGGGCTGATATGGCTGATTTGGCTGATATGGCTAGGAGTCTACCTGTGACGTACGCAAATTGAAAACGAAAAGCGTCTGCCAATGGCGGGGGGAGCTTCCTCATTTGGTAAGGCCGTATGTTTTTGGCTTGAAATGAAAAACTGCTCCTCCAACGGGGGACGAGACGCCCTCGCCCAGGCTTGGTGCCATCAACAGGGACTGAGTAAGGGGCTAAGAGACGGAGGGGAGGAGCTTCAAGAGCGAGCTGAAGAAAACTGCTCACCACAGGTTTTCGTGAATGAAAGTTCAACTCAGAAGAGAGAAGATTGGGCACGGCAGGACAAAAAACCTGGGAAACCGAATTTCTTCAGGACAAGAATAAGAAGAATGTCCAAATATTTGGACCGGGGCCAAATCAGAACCCTAGCTGCAATGCCCCGATCTGTGACGGGGGAATTGTAATAGGTTGGTTAGATTGTGGACGGGAACAGAGATCGCGGAGATTGGTCCGGACCCATTGGACAGTCTCCAAGGCAGTTGGCAAAGTTGAACTTACCCCGTATATTGGTTCTCTATTCATGGTGAGTGGTTTTGTTTTGTAGATTTGACTAACGACGTTGCAATTGAGCACTAGAAAAGCTTAGACTAATGTGTGTTTGAGTGTTCAGTATGAATTTTTCCCGTAGTTGGCGTTTCCTAGTGTTGGGGTGTCACCGTCTCAGTCTCAAAATCTGGAGATTCATCCCACAATTTCGATCCCAGATCAAGGGATGGATGGATGTATTGGTTGTCAAATGCGGAAACACGACGGGGGCACGAACGAAACACCAGATTCAGATCAGAGGAAAGGGAGTGATGATGCTGCCGCACTCGACGCACTAATTCATATTCCTGTGGATACGACAGGAGCAGTTCGGGATCATGGGCCTCTTCTCGCACTTCGTTGTGAGTCTTCTCGATGTGGAGGAAGGCAGTCGCTATCTTATGTCGTCGTTGGCACCACTACTGCCATCACCACCATCACCCCTACCACTGCTACTGCCACTGCTTCTGATCTAGCTCTCGTTCTTCAAGGTCGATTTCCACGATTCGTTTAATGAGTCAACGGGAAAAATCCGGGCGAGTTGTAGCCGTCTCGGAAAAGGCCTCTTGGAAACCAACACCAGTCACTTCACGTGGCCTTTCTTTCCGTGGTCCACTGTACATACAGTGTACACAAACATGCACCTTCACCCACACGGCGTCAAAGTCTCTGAATCGAAATCACTTCAGAGAGCAAATCTGGCGAAGGTTGGAGACGTTGTGGTAGGAAAAATAATGCTCCTGGGCTGCTGCCATGATCACCTCTTGTCGGTGGAGGCACAACTAAGTAACATTTCTCCCCGACTCTTCCAGGTTACGACCATCGCCCGCCCTCTCAACTATCCTGGCAAACCTACCAATCGATTGAACCCTCCTCCATCTCCTCCACCACCACCACCACCGCTATCCACACGACGAGCGGGTCCCACCTCATATGCAGTGGTGGCATGTACTGTCTCAAACTCATTCATGTCTTAAGGGCTGACAAGCTCTTTCGATTCCTTCTTTTTAGCGTAAGTAGTACCTAGCACGGAAAGGTACTCTTGCCATCTTGACAGCGGCCGGTTTCAGGCAAAACCGGCCAAGCTCCATCTATCCAACCATCCGTCCACCCCACCTTCTCCTCCTTCTTCTCCTCTTCCGAACTCAGGCTTGGAAGTTCCTCGTGCACTTTCGTCCTGGTGCAGGAGCTCCCTTCACTCCACTCCATTCCCCCTTGGTTGGTTGGTTGGTTGGTTGGTTTGTTGGTTCGTGGATTCTTTTCCAAAGCTCTTCCGCGCCCTTCCCAAGAATCCTTTGGCCCCGCCACTCTCGTCGTTCTCTTGCTCTTTCTTTCCATTGTTGGTCCTCATGTTCACTGCTTGGTTGAATCCTTGTTTCTGTTCTCCTTCCTGATCAACTGTACCGAGTCCGGTGCTCACATACGTTAAGGAGTGTATGTAGAAGTAGTGGTACATTCGTAGTTACATGACGTGAGGCTATGTGCCAAGAAGCAAGATCTATCCATGGTGCGAGTTGGTTGAAGACACGCCATTCCAGGCTAACTTTTGAACATGCACGGTGCGCACGTACACTAGATAGACAGAAAACGAGAGATCTGATGAAAGAGTCGAGAAGGGCTAAAACCGATTTGACTGCAGAGGTTGGAGCCCAATTGCCGGGAGAGTAGAGGTAGAGGTAAAGGGCGACACCCTTCTCCCTCTCCCTTGATTGCAGCCCAGTTCTGCGGATGTCAGAGCTTGGATGTACAAGAAGTGCCAAGAGATTGCCTACCACACCGTCCATGTACGTTCATTGGACAAACCAGCAGGCTGAAACATCATGGGAGCGGTGTTTTAGAGCGAATTCTCTCAGCTTCCTCCACTAATCCAAATGGCAGAGCATATTAACTTAATCTCCGAAGACGACGACGACGACGACGACGACGTCTGTGATCACCTGCAAGTTGCTCCAGTCAGCCATGTACATGAAGGAATGGAAGATGAAGTAAAACTATCTGCGGCCAGTAGCCAACCCACCAACCCACATATCCACCTATCGACCCAACATCCCTCCAACCCACCGAACCACGAATCAACCACCGTTATGGAATTTGTTCGTCGTCCGTCCTGATACTATTTCTCCTCTTCCGCAATCTTTTACTCATTCGTCTTCACCAGAATTATGAACGCATTTCTTTGTGAACTCGAAGGACTTGGGCCTCAGCTTCCATTTTTCCATGAAAGCCCAATGCTCGATCTGGGAAGGTATGAATATGGCGATGGGCATGTCAAACACATCTTGGAGAAGAACTTTACCATTTGCCTCGCCTTTGATCGCAAAGATTGATAATCTAATCAGTAAAAACACGTGATCCCCAAAACCAGACCGGTTATTTTGCATTCAGGAACGTCAGGAGTTCAAAGCTATCATGTGGTGCTTCATCTTGATCAAACTCATATTGAGCCATACCTTGTGGAGTTGGACTTCGATTTTGAATTCTAGAATCCAATTCTATTTACGCCGTAAGATCTTTGTAGTATTCAGTTTCTTGAAAGTTTTCTCCCCATGTCTATCTCAACCTCGGCACAATGGAATGAGAATCTCATTGTTAAATGCCTTCAAATTCTCAGCTGTAAATCTCTGACGAGGTAGATTGCTTCTCGTTAGAGGTCATTTATTCGATTGCCAAGATCATTGCAAGAACGAGGAGTGGTTCACAAACTGTTCAGATCATGAGGGTGCAGAAATTGCGTAAAGCGGTTTTCATACGCTTCCAAGGGGACTTTTTGGCAAATTGGAGATCCGAAGATGAATGTAGTACAGAGTTGTCTCAATCTTGTACAACATTCCAAACAAAAATATCGCTCCTCTCTTAATCGAAGAAATAGTTTTGTTGACGCATTTGGCCAAAAAGATTGTTGAAATTTAGAGGACGCACATTTAGAACAACGATGTATGTTCGTTACCCATCTCTCCAATCTGAGGCGAGAAATAGTCCCCAAGGAAATTTCGTCCTCATTGGTTTTACATATGATTGCCCTCTGACGTGTTTTAAAGCATGACAAGGTTTTTGTTGGAGAGTAATTTCAAACTTTTGAAGCTCTGATACTAAGCATGGTTTTTTCCTTTCACTCAGTCTTCGCGGATCTCACCATTGTAACAAATGAAAAACTTGAATCTTGAGGGACACATTGAAAGTTTATTTGAAGGTTGCGTGGTTTTTAAGGATCTTGAAACCATCGCCCCGGCTTTAATCTCGGGCCTGTATTTGCATGTATGGATGTACGTACGAGTGTGAAGTAAATGGAGGCGGTGGCCATAGATTTGGATTAAGTATTTGGTCAAAGGCCAAAACTTCCAGTTGTTGTTTTTCTTGCGATCAAAGCGAAAGGAACAAGCTTGGTAAAATAATTATGTCTGAAAGTAGCCCCGATTAAGTTAGTATACGAGATCACATTTGTTTTAAGGGATATATTTTAAAGATATTTTAGATAATTCGCACTATTTTTTGCTTTTACTGAATGTTTCCAACAAGTCTAGTTTTTTTTCATTCAACTCTTGACAGTTGCTTTAAGATATCAATAGAGCATTTTGTGGCCAAATTTGTAGCAAAATGCTAGTTTTGATTGCAACATTGAACCATCTGAGCAATAGCTCCTGATGAAATTTCAACAAGCTTGGTAAAATAATTATGTCTGAAAGTAGCCCCGATTAAGTTAGTATACGAGATCACATTTGTTTTAAGGGATATATTTTAAAGATATTTTAGATAATTCGCACTNAATCATTCATGCTGATATGGGCCTAAGTCTTCGC
>NC_081447.1:15230260-15230334 GCF_007210705.1 Tigriopus californicus
GAACCATCTGAGCAATAGCTCCTGATGAAATTTCAACCTAATCCGCAACTAGGAGCACTTTTTTGTGATATGGT
>NC_081447.1:15230370-15231305 GCF_007210705.1 Tigriopus californicus
ATTGCAACATTGAACCATCTGAGCAATAGCTCCTGATGAAATTTCAACCTAATCCGCAACTAGGAGCACTTTTTTGTGATATGGTTTTTTTTTTAATTAAAAATTAGTTAATGGACTTCAAAGTGGATTAATGTACTGATCTTAGCTACTATCAAGAATGTCACTTGTTCCAAATGTTGTTCCTTACGTTGTACATCAAATAAAGAAAATCGTTCCTAAAAGCTTTGACACGGTGTGGAATGAACAAGATACACGCTACTTTTCAGCACTTTTCCTTCCTTTGTTTAAATCATAAAAGACGATTGATGATACTCTTTGGATGAAGATGTCTCGTTCAAAGCGGGGTTCTCAAATTCCCGCCCAATGGATGATGACTGAGCCAAATTCCTTGGGGATCCTTGTTGTGTAATGGGATTGACAAAACTGCCTTGCTGACTGAGAGACACATCGGGTCCGTCGGATGATTGGAGGGGATTCTCAAAGGCCCGCCCTCCATTGGACGATCCGTGGCCTGGGTTATGATGACCCGCTGATTCCACGTCAACCCGTGTCTGGGGGCTACTCATCATGGAGTCCGGATCCAAAGAGGAGGCCCGCATGGTCTCGGCGGTACTCACGGTGTCGCTCATACAGATCGAGTTGCGGTTCTCTTCGTCTTTGTGGACGAGCTCTTGACGGTTCAGAAAGTTGCCCGGGAACTCTCCCATGAAATCGGGATCGAAGAGGAAAGGACCCAATGGGACCACAATGTACCATCCGTAGGCCACCAACGCGAACATTGGCCGGGTTATGTACCAAATGTGAAGGCCTGAAAGAAAGTTAGAGTTTCGTTCAAGACAGCATTCCAGGTAGGTGGCGTCTCATTGGATGGGGTAATTAATAAGGATCGTGACTCAACAATGCAAGAATGATTTCTCATGGTTTTTAGTCCCCCC
>NC_081447.1:15231316-15306759 GCF_007210705.1 Tigriopus californicus
CCACCACCACCATCACCACCACCATCACCACCACCATCACCATCACCACCTCTTCTCTCCTGTTTCCCAAGCCCAAAGTGAACGGATAAAGAGTTCTCTGATTGTCTTTATCATGCCTATTACTCGTTTCACAAGACTCCTAAACTTATGAAATGACTTGCCGTATCACTCTCGTTGGCAATGAGGGTTGAATTCGCTATGGCTCCAACATTTTCCCTTACTTTGTGGTGATCTTTCAAGTTAAACCAATGCCCGGTTAGGGTTTGTCAGAAATGACGATATTTCAACTTATTGATATTGATACAATCTTGAGGATTTCATTAAAATTAGAAACCTTAAAAAGCTCACTTATTTACCTTCTATACCTATTTTATCTTTTAAATCCCTTGCAGACAGACACAATTACAATGAGAGAGTGAATTGAGAATACAAGCCGAGAGACAACAGAGAAAACCTGTCCTAGTTTTCATCCGATGCGATTGTATGAAAGACAACAGAATTGACAGACCATGTCGTCTTTTGGTAATTGATATTTGAATAAATCTTATAGATGAAGCAAACTCCATTTGAATTTGCAATTTTCTTTCATGGTAAGTGAGGCAACGCTCTTGATAATTTTTCAATCATTATACATACTATTTCTCAATCTACAGAACAGTAAACTCTAAGTGCTATTGAATACTTGCCATCACAAAGTCACAAACATTGCCGAAACGCAGGGAAATATGAGGCCGTTGAGAAGTAAGAGCAACTTTACTGTAGATCTACAATTTACCCTTAGAATATACGTATAGCTTTAACGGCTTCATGATCATGATAAAAAAATCACTCTAATGAAGCTGGTTCAAAACTTTATAAACTACTCCATTCTTGCGATCCAGTGTGGATTTTCTACGCTTTGAATTCCTTGGTGCGATCTACCTGAAAGGTAGGATGATGACAAGTAAGCTAGGTCCCTTCGGAAAATAATCATTCATGCTGATATGGGCCTAAGTCTTCGCACTTTCCCAAAGCCTCTGAGCCCCGCAGAGCTGGCATCTACGTACTCGTACATGTACGTATATAAAAGTAAAAGAGCATTAAGAGCAATGATTTACCTAATAATTGACGCCAATAGTTTAGGTCCAACACCGAGGCCTCAATCTCTCGGGCCAACATGAGGAGATAATAGAGCACGTGGAAGAAGAAGTAACCAATCACGGTTACCAAGGTGACTTTAACGTGGGGCACGAAAATGCTCAGGACGGCTTTATCCCTCAATTTGAGGCCCAACTTAATACACGGGAAGAGGCACACCACCAACGGAACGAAGTACGGGTAGAGCACCAAATACAACCAGCCTGTCCGTCGTCGTGTGGAAAACCGCTTGTCCACGTGATAGCAATATTGCTCGGCCGCAGATCCTCGCACATTCAAGGTGGGCTCAATCGCCAAAAGCAATTCTACCACGAAGAGCCCTATGATGAGCACGGGAAAGTACTTCCGCATGGTCTGCTCGATCACGGATCGCTTGAACTCCACATGAACCCAGGTGTAAATGACCATGGACGTGACGGTCAAGGCCAAAACAATCTTGTTCCCATAGACGACATAGGTGAAGAACTGGCACAACGTAGTGGTGTGGCGGGTCTTCACGTTGACCAAGATGAACTGATGGATGATGAGGGCGTCCTCCACCAAGGAGAGGAAAAAGATGAATATGAGGAAGAAGTAGGTGGGGATTTCCTTCTTGTTATTCCTCGCCACGGATCGGAGCAGGCACAAGAACAAAATCAAGCTGATGAGCATCACAAAGCAATAGAGGGCGAAGAAGATGGATTGCCACGACTTGGCCCATCGGACATTCGAGCTAAAGTCCGATTGGTCCAGCTCCACATCGTCCCCCGTCGTCATCTTGAGCTCTTAAGCGATCAACGTCAAGACTATACCCGATCCCGAATTTGCCATAGTTTCGGACCAAGCTAACGGCGGCATCTGTTCCTCGATTCAGCTGTCGATTGGTTGTTGGTTTGTGAACACCTCACGGTTTCGCTCTCTGTCTTTCAACAGAAGTAGCTCTGTAGCAATGTCTATTCTGTCTTGTCTGCAGGCATATACCCCTGGATGGAAGGAAATTCGACCAGGTTGATTCACCACCCTCGTGCAATAGGTACTGAGACACAGAACGGTGGATTGGAAGTAGTGCCAGTCTTACCGACAGTGCCAAAGGAACAGAATATGGTTTAGGAAAGAGCTTCGAATTTGATTGTAGCACTAACGTTTCTCGAATGCACTCAACACCCTCGATCAAGAACGAAAATGGCCGGACGAAACTTTGAGAACTCGTATGTTAATTGGATGAACAAAAAAACAGGTACAACAGGGGACTTTTTAACATAATCAGGCCGAGCGTGCTGAAAATTGATCAGTTCGCTCTCGAACACACTGCCATACGTACACATTTGGTGTCGGGAACAAAGTTTCAATGTTTTGTATTCAAACCCTATTGTTACATGTCTAGTGTGGGCGACGAGAAGAGCGATCAGTCTCGAATCTGGATGATGTCGAGCCTTTTACACCACGCACAATGCGAGCTGGGCACCACTCGAGTCCGCGAGGAGAAGCCTCGATGAGAGGGAGAGAGGGCTGGATCACACTCCCGATTGCCTCATTGTTGGAGTTAGACTCAACCACAGATGTGATACCCACTTCCCCTCTGTGTCTGGAAGCGACAGAGGCACTTCCTGGCATGAATGCCCCAGGTGGTTGAATAGTAAAACGCTTCTCCTCTGGCATCCTCACATCGTTGAAGGTGCAAATGACCTTCTAGAAACCTTCTTCGTTCGACTCCTCTGAGGGATCTGAGTAATTCATTGGTAGGCATGGAAGGTACGGTGGGTAGGAAACTGAGCGGAGCGGGTTGATGCTCGCATCTGGGCTCTGGGAGGCGCACTGGCCGATTCCCCATGCCTTTAACTACATATCTAGCAGACATTCCGTCAAGCCCGAGCGCTTCCGAAATCTGAAAACCACCTCAACCATCTCAACCAACTCAAGTGAAGAGGCTGCGCAGATTGAAGTGATACAGTATCAGCCAAATGAATGCAAGTTCAATTGACAGTTCAGAATCAGAATCAAAATAAACGTGAAAGGCCACATTGCTGTCTCGACTGCTCTGGACCCTCAGGTCCTATTTGGCACCCAGGTAAGAAAGAAACAAGATGCATGTGTGCCCTTAACCAAGTGAAGTGACCGTCGAAGAGGTTTGTCTATCAGACTTGATTCCATGGCATAGTACTGATGAACCTTGTGGGTTTCATATACTCGGTGGTAATTTTCAGGCGGAATATTTGAAGGGTTGCACGAAAGGCCAGTTGAGTCTGGTTTGTCGCCCACCTACATTAGGCACACATACACCCAGTCATCTGACTTGGTTGGGAGTCGTTTCAGTTGGGAGTCAAATTGACTCACGCAAACAACCGACAGTCAACGGGCAACATCTTTCAACTCATCCCACGACAAAAAGAGCAAAAGAGCACTGCATTTTGAGGGTCACGACTCGCTCCAACAACGAATGGGACTGATTCAGAAGTTGACGTCATGATCCAAGGCTAAGCTCACCTTTGCGTCGATACTATCCCCGTATATCGCTTTAGAATGGTCCTCCCCAAAGTAGCCTACACGCACCATACAAATATCGCCCACGCATCCTCCTCCCAATGATGCATTTCAGCTTCCTTCATTGTCTTTTGCAGGCTCCAAGAACATGTTGCACAATCCGACTCCGGGCCTAGTGTTCTTGGCCATGGTGCTCATGGCCTCGTTGGCCTCAAGTAGGCCCCAATACCCGCAACCCGATTGGAATTGGGAGGCTGTGATCTTGTCACGAAACGGACCCAGTACCTCCACCACACCCCGGCCCACACGATGGACCACCACCACACTCCGGTCTTTCGAAGGACCCGCCATCATTGGCATTGGCAAGGCCACCGTGGAACGAGAGAATTTGGTGCCACAACGGAACAAGCTCCAACCTCTGTACCAGGTGGATTCGAGTTCTGGATCCCGATTGACAGGGAACAACGACTCGATAGTGTTCTCGCTGATTATGTCAGTCTTGAGCGTAATTGCGTGCTTATGAGTGGAAAGATACAGTATTAAATAACCAACAGCCGGACAACCGGATTGAATGTGTGCAGTGCGAAAAAATGAAACTTGATCCACCCGAAGACGCTAGGGAGAGAGTGACAACTGTGATGACCTTACTCCGCTGCTGAAAAATGATATTAGACAACCATGACAATAAAGAGGCATCAAAACTTTATTCCTACGCTGCATTCTGTCAAACAAACGATTGCTTACGGTCCCTTTGGGCACGGCGTTTCCATCTAGAAGTAGGTGATCATTTAAGTTCAGTCGAATGACTCAGTGGGTCTTTCGGCTGGGATAGACAGAGCTTGAACCACGAATTGGGTGAGGATGCCACTCGCTCACAATCCTCCAACGACTCCGGCAATCGAATCTTCCTGGTCTCCGGCCAGATCCAAAGGCTCAGGCATCCAGCCACAAACACAATTCCCCCATACACGAGTAAGGGAACTTCAGACCCATGATCGTCCAACATGGCGATGAAGGGCGACACGAACGACCCGACTCTCGCCATGGCCGACGAGAAACTCATGGCCGTAGTTCGCAGGACCGTTGGGAACAGCTCTCGGGTGACTGTGTAGCCCACCCCAAAGGAGAATGAGCACGCGATCGTTCCGATCCAAGCACAAATGACGATGGCTGTGGAGTCTTGAGGTAAAGCGGCGGTGACCAGAAGCATGACGCCCGCTGTCAGCAAAGACACGGTCAAGGATGTTTTTCGGCCGATTTTGTTCTCAATGCAGGGTTGGATGATCGAGGCTGGAATCATGACTAAGGCCGGGAAAATGAAGACCAGGAACACATTCATGCCAAAAGTGGGTGTGTTATAGAAAAGACCGAAGTAACCCATGCTGAAACTCAACCAAGCGAAGCCGACCAGGATTGTGTTCCGTCGTATGCCGGGATATCGGAACAAGTCGAGGAATGAGCTTTGCTTGGATTTATCGCCACTGGCCATCACGGCCTCTTCGTAGTTTCTTTGATTGACAGCGAGGATTTCTTCAATGGGTCTGATGGGTTTCCGATTGGCGATGCAAGCCGATCCCATGACCAATTTGGCCTCATCAAACTTGCCTTGAGAGAGAAGCCATCGAGGCGACTCTGGGAGGAAATACCACAACAATAGAGCCGGAATCAAGCACGATCCCATGATCAACTCTAGAGTATGCATGTCTCTAAAAGAATAGATGGAAGGCTGGAATTGGTAAACGATAAAAGATGCCTCTCATTCCTTTCTTCTTTTGAGCTTACTAACACCTACATAGGGAATGCAAGATAATGCCCGGTACTTTTAGAATGAAAGGTGACAATTTGACTATTTGTTACCACTCAAGCTTTTCATTTGGCATGACTTAAAATTTGACACAATCTGAAGTGAAACCATTTTCAATTTTTCGCCTCTTGAAAAGAATGAGGGCAAGATACAAAAAGATTTTTTATACAGCTGGAGATCAAGTTTTCTTGGGCGATTACCATGTCCTCAAAAGTTCGGAAAAATAGACTGTGTTCTTCCCTTTTTTACCTGCAAACATATACGAGTCCGCCCAAAGAAATGATTCCAAGATTCCACATCAACTCCCCAAAGATGTGTCCAGTGATGGACCTCCATTTGCCATTGGTCAATTCCACCGCAAGCACCGAAGCTACATTAACATAAGCCAGACTGCAGCCACCGATGACAAAACGACACGCCGCCCAGGCATACAAGTTAGTCGTGAAATAGCTGGAGACACTGGCCAAGATCCACATCGTCACAAAAGACATGTAGGCGATCTTCCGACCGAAATAATCCGCCACGGGTCCACTCAAGCTCACACCCACAAAGTTACCCGCAAAAAATCCCATTTGGATCATCCGGGGCAAATGCTGACGTTGACACACCAAATCCCACCGTTGGATGATTGTGTCCTATTGGAAGCCCAAGAAAAGGGATAGATGAAACGTTGACTCTTCTTTTTCATTTCTATTTCTAAAGCAACGTTTTACCTGAAAAAGGGAGTGGTCATAATGCCAATGGTGGCACGGTCGAATTGGACTACTTTCTTCTGGACGGTCTTGATGAAAACTGTCATAATCCACATCGAACACGTGACAGAAGTCTAGTCTCCCGTCGAAATCCAAGGGAGTGGAAATGTTGATCCATTGCTCCTTGGGATAAATCAAGGACCCATTAAGCATTGTCTCTGGGGGTGCGCACCAGTAATCACTCTTATAGGTAAGAAACTTGTTGGACATCATTTGCCACCCATGAAAAATGGTCGTCACACCAAGGAGAAAATGCCATTTGAGTTGCCAAGGCCCGTATTCTCCAATGACCTCGGTTAGGGGATCCACCCGATCTTGAGCCTGAATTGTGGCACCATTGGTGTCCTCTTTGAGATGTTTGAATGCGGGATAAACCCCATTTGGATGAGGTGAATGAACCTCGGGAAGGTCTTTCTTGTCTAAAGGATTGGCCATTGTCTCGGATCCACGACGAATAAAACTCAACAGAGCGTTTCACTCTTGTCAATAACCGATTGCATCTTCGAAGTGTGCTGTACTTGTTACAAAGGGAGCATTTGCGGTTCAGATAAGGTCTCCGCCCAATAGGTCATGAAATATGAGGCAAAAATCAGTTTTGAGCCAGAGTTGCACTCGTTTAGGAACACGTACGATGGAGCAGATTTGATCGAAAAGATGAGAATATTGATAAGGTACCTTGTTTCCGTGGAATTTTTGTCTTATATCAGGGTAAGTTTTGTTAAATTCTCATCAACTTTGTGTGAAGAAGATTGGTCAATCTCACCATGTTGTTCGCAGTTTGGCACAAAGAATGACCGCAGCTCTACAAAATGGCAAACCACTTCACACTTTGAAAGGGTGCATACTGATGCAAAAATGATGGCACGCGTATGGCTCAGCAGACTGAGAGAGTTTTGTTGGTCTTGACACAATGGCTTCTAAGGAGTACATAACTGATTTGCAGCATGTTTAAGGAATACATGATTGATTTGCAACAGGTTTAGCTTTCTATATTCTTTACATGTAAGTTCAACTACGGGAATGAAAAATGATCATCCCTTTCAGCGCCATAACATGACGTACTTTTTATGCCCGTCTTAGGACTGTCTGTCCTCCTAATGTAGTGTATATGCATATGAGGATAAAACATGGTGCTTTGCTTAATGAACTTTTTACAGCATGCTATCAACCTGAAAATCAATTAGCCAACTGTTGTTCCGTCAACACATTTAAGGATTTTTCAATACTAGAAAAAGCTGTAACGCATGAGAAATCAAAAAGAATAAACGAGCGGATAAGTTCGTGCCTCAACAACACCTTGGAAAAAAACCTATGCTCAAAGAATTCGGATGAAAAAATTGCTCTAAATTGCTTTGACATCGTGCCAGAATGAAGAGATTTACGCTCTTTGTTAAAGAAAATATACGCAGACAAACATTTTTGGTTTATCATCTTTCTTGGTCAAGTTGGAAATGTCCGAACAAGAGATCAAATGGTCCAGGTTGTCAGATCTTCTCCAGATCAGCCCTTAGTTGTCGCAGTAGCAGAAGTGGGAAGTGTTGGTCATGCTACAACCTTCAACAATCATATGGCTATCAGAGACGTGAAGGGAACTCGACTGGTCCGGGAAAGTATTGGGCACAACTAAAAGAGTTGTCGAATGCGTTCCAAGACCAAGCTACGAAGACCCTGCAAGACTGGGTGGAATAATTTGACCAACGCTCTCCGACAACAAGCACTTGGAATGCCCAATTCAGGAATGGTGAAAGACCAATATCTAAACAGATACCAACTATGAAGGTGCGAGCCTGCGAAGCCTCCTACCCCAGGAACCGGGTTCATATATAAATTGTAGCCAGCAGACGTGCAATTCAGGAGCAGGATCCGCTCGACATTTTGGTGTTGAGCATCTTCGAGAAGGGAGCCAGCAATACCTTCCACCTAAATTTGAACTGGCTCAAAGCCTACGTTGTCAATTTGGGGGAATTGAAGACCGAGGAGTACATTTGCCAAAGTTGCACTTGTCTCCGGTCCCGGGCTCACGCCATCATAAAAGGTATAAGTAATACTTGACTTGGTGCAGAAAATGAAAGTGCTTCGATTATGACTCAGCATTACGATACTATCTGGACTTAAACGTCCTATATATCCAACCGCACGTTTGAAAAGTTTTGCCCTCAAGTTATTTACTCTCCTCCTCTTTACTTTCTCATTCCCTAGGAGAATCAAACCCTCGTCATATACGAGTGGAGAGTTTAATGAAGTTGACCCAGAGGTCATAGAGGGGAATTCCATCTTGTTCAAGGCCATATTACTCTCAACAACTCAAGAGTAGATCTGATTTAGGACCTAGGATCTCTACCAGACTACTGGTGTTTGCTTGACCATTCCTATCACAGGGTAATTTTGTATCATCAGCATAACAAGAGATACTGGCAGTAGTATTGAGATTTTGATGCGGTGCAATCAACGTTAGAAGGAGAGGAAAAAATATGGAGCCTTGTGGGACACCCTACCTGACATCATTATATGTATTTAGGAGATCCCTCGATCTCCACTGATTCCTTCCCAACACGAAAAAGATGTCTTAACCAATTGAGAATCTTCTTGGCACCTAACTTTATACTTCATACCGTATCAAGTCAACGAGGGACGATAAAGGATGCAATGAAACCATCCTCTCATTATTCCTGCTTTTACTTCGGATTTGTAGTCTTTTCGTAGTGAAATTAAAAAAAAAGATCGTAACACGGTCCTTGTACGGTATTGATTCAACATCAAAATAATGAGGCCACACTGTAGGTTATGAACAGACCTCGGAAAAAAAGATTTTAAAAAGTCAGCAAAAGAAGCTAATTGAAAGGTGAAAAATATTGACATAAAAGGTAGCAAAATGGTAGCAAAATCAGTCATACAAAGGTGAAAAAAACAGTTAAATTTGTTTAAAACGGTATTCTTTTTTTATAAAGTTTGTCAAAACCGTTATCATTTGTTGAGAAAGAAAATCACAGCAATAAAAAAAGATACGCAGACCTTGTTGATCCGGTAGCATCTTTCATGTCAGACTTGGACAAATTTTTAGATAGCATTCCAGATCAACCCTACATTCAAGGATTAGCTCGGTCTGCCAACTCAAATTCTTTGGTAGACCAAATGTCATATAAAGATTGAAAGGTAAGAAATAGACGAATTATAACTTTTCATTTTAATAGTACTGGGGATTACATTCCCTTTAGCGGTTAGAAAAGCCCGTGAAAAACCAAACCAAAAAAAAGATGTATGCATTGTAAAATAAAAAAGAAGTTATGTGTCGCGAGATTGTTGGTCAATTAAGTTGGTTTTGGATTTGGTGTGAATTGACCATTTTTCAATCTCATCAAAAGGGTTGGTCATATCTATAGGCATATTTCAAGATTGTTTTCTGTTTTTTTTTTTAGGTGAGCATGGAAAATGCCAAGAAGGTACCAAAAAGGAATTTTTTTACCTCAAAAAACGACGTTTTAGGTAATATGTCCAAAATTTGGCCGAAAAAGGAAAAAAAAACTAGGTTTTAGGTTTTTAACTTATTTTTCTAGGTCTAATTATGAACCACTTTACATGCAGTAACATACTTTACATTCATTCAATGTGTCTTCATGCTCGTGGACAATGGGGCCAAAGATGCCAAGTAAAAGCAAGACCACAAGGGACAGCCTCAAATTCCGCTTTAAGAGACATCAACATTTGATTCAGGACAATTAGTTGTCAAGCAAGATGTGATGCAATCCTGAGGTCTGTCGACAAAGTGTCCCTGATCAACCCATCAAACGGAATGGACTGAAGAGAGACAAAGTACTGCGGATGTCCACTGACTGACGTATCCTCCTCCCCCTCTCTCTCTCTCTCTCTCTCTCTCTCTCTCTCTCTCTCTCTTCTTATACATACAAAGAGATTGTCGGTTACTTTGTTAGGCGTTGAACCGTTAAGATACCTTAAAAATGGTCCTTGATCCAGTGCGTGACATTATTGGGGACTTTGGTCGATGGCAGTGTCTTCAATGTCTTCCTCAAGCTATTTCGTCAATGATATTCATTCAACAAGTTTTGGTCAACAAGTTCTTTACTTACTCTCAGAGCTTTCAATGTTCCCAGATGAATAATCATGACAATCGAACAACGATGCTAGACCACTGCTCTCTTGCCGAATGTGGAACCGTCCTCCATGACAGTGTATACTTCCAGGTAAAAGCTCGCAAAAACGCATCATTTTTTTCTCGTAAGATGAAAGTCATTGTGCTTTCAGAATACGATTGTGGAACGATTTGATCTGGTTTGCGAGTTGTCATTTGTTCCCAAATTGGCACAATCGTTGTTCTTTGCGGGCACACTAGTAGGTGCTTCCATGTCAGGATTTGTCGCGGATCGATTTGGTCGTATCAAGGTCTATCTCATCTCAATGCACATCTTGGGGCTGTCGGGATTGGCAGGTCTTTGTCATCATGTCATGTTCATCTTAGTGACTCTACATCCTCACACGCTTTATTGATATGTCTATTAGGCTACTTTTCGCCGAATATGTACTTCTGGATCGCGTTTCGTTTTTCTGCGGGAGCGGCGGTAATGGCCATGAATCTATCAGCCAATGTTTATCGAACTGAGATCGTGTCCGGAAAATGGGCCTCTTTAGTACCCTCTATTGTGGGTGGAGTGGCCGCTCAATTGGGCCACATCATCCTCGGTCTCCTGGTCTATTTCATCCCTGACATGAAGCTACTGGAACTTGGTATGGCCTTAGTCACCGGGGTCTACATCCTTGGGTGGTGGTTCATCCCGGAGAGTCCCCGATGGTTGATAGTACGGGGTCGCACTGACGAGGCATCTCAGATCCTTCAACGCATTGCCAAGGTTTCATTCATTGCTCAATTTACCCTTCCATATGAGGGATTGTTTGTGAGAGCGTTTCTATTTTATTAGATCAATGGAACGCTTGCCAATAATACGAATGGGTGTGAAACCAAGCAATGGGAGGCTCTCTTGTGCCAAATGGAGCACATCCAGGCCCAGAAACAAGCCCATCCGCAGATATCTACCTTGGTGACCTTCCCGGGGGTCCGACGCAACTTTCTGGCCATGAATGTTGTTTGGATTTGCTACAACATCAGCTACTACGGTCTGATCTACAACACTCCAGCATTGGATTGGAGTATCTATTGGGTGTTTGTCTTCCCCGCATTCTTGACCATCCCAGCCTTATTCGTCACCCCACAACTAGAGATCCGATTTGGCCGGAAATCGGTGATGTTCGTGGCTTTGGTCATCAGCAGTTGTCTGGCATTGGGAGCTGCGGCAATTCCAAAACAGACGGTCCAATGGGTCATAATAGCTCTCTGTGTGTCGGCCACTGTGTGCACGTTTTGCGCTCTTCAAGTGGGTTACACTTACTCCAAGGAGCTTTATCCCACGGCTTTGAGGAGCACGGGATTGGGCGTGAACTCATCTTGCGCCAGAATCGGTGCCATTTTGGCGCCTGTTTTGGCCCTCCTGGATAGGTTTGGATCCAACTGGCCTTTGGTGGCTTATGGAGGGGCCAATTTGGTGGGAGCCGCTTTCTTGGTCTGGGTGTGGCCGGAGATGTCCGGCAGAAAGTTGCCAGAAACGGCGGAGGAATGCGAGGAATTGGCCCAAGAGTCCAATCCTTGGCGACCAATGAATTGGAAGAAGACGCCCAAGGAGACAGGCAAAGGCTGACCAAAGGAAATGCTTTGATTCAAACGATGTTCTGTCCGTAGTCCGTTGGCAGGGCAAAGTCCATGTATGTTTCGTCTATTTCTAAGGCTGATAAAACTTATTGAGTAACATGTATATATATAGCTAGTATGACTTTTTGGGTTGGTTGACCTCTGGGGATGAGGATGCTTCTGTCGTCCTTCAAGGCTTTGAACCAGTGAAGAAAAGAGGGTCAAGGATGGTTCTAGAAGCAAAACCACACCAAATAGAAGGCTGCTCCTAGAATAACCGACATACAGATCGAAAGCAGGATCATCAAACGGAACGTGAGTCGATGGCCAAGAAACTGAGGGTATCTGGATCGACCATTGATATCCAAGAAGTTCCAATACTGATCACAGCTCAGATAAAAACACGTCTTGCGATGAAGTTTGCCTGAAATTGGACGAAATTTTGACCCCAAACTTGTCAGTATAAAAGAGAGTATTGTCGTATTACCGTACCCTGGAATTCTTGGAATTTTTCGTCCTCCAAAGCCAAAGTGAGTGGAGAGGTACAGGTCCAAAGCAAGGACTCACACTTTTCTTTCAGGTGAGTCATCTCCGTGTCATCACAATGAGCTTCATCTGGATCATCAGGGATTTTCCAAATTTCTAAGAGTGTCTCCTCTTCAAGACGGTCAACTTGTTCCTGGGAGCCATTGCCGTCCTTTGAACTGGCACTGGACTCTTCCTCATCCATAAAGATGTTTTTGAACACATTTTGGGCTCTCGAACTACGCTGAATGGTATCTTTCCGTCGAATCTTGTTCGGTGTCAAATCCTTGGAGATCGCTTCTTGACTCGCACCCTGTTTTCTCTGCCTAGTTTGTGAGTCAAAAATGGACGACGAGAATCCCTGTTGGAAGAAAGAGCTGCCAAAGAAGCCAATGTCTTCTTCATCCTTGGTAGCTTCTTTGCTTCGTTTCTCTTTTTCTTGCAACTTTAACAATTTCAAAAGCGTTTCTGGCGGCCCTGAAAGCAAACACAATCAAGTGAGTGACAAAAGGTCTGATAGGGAAGAGGCATGAATTCCCAATTCGCTGCCTGAGTTCTTACCCGGAATGAGTTCAGTCATCCCGATGTCAGGCTTTGGAACTTTCAGGTCTGGATAAATGGCATCGTATTGTTCGAGATCCGTGATTTCCTCTAGATAAGTCGAGTCCTCGAGGGCACTTAGATTGGCCGGAAGGTAGCCATGGCAGCGAAAGATATCACAAAAGTCGCCCAAGCACACTGATTCGTCAGCCTGGAAACATGACACATTACTTACTACTTATGCATGCTCCACTGACTGGAACATAAACAACGCGTCATCCAACCTGGAACACGGAATCGCCGTGGAATTTGGCCAAATGAAGGTCCAAATGAGAGTGGGACTGGAAGGGCTTTCCGCAGATTTTGCACATCCACAGATCCGCGCGGAACTCGTTCTTTGCCAACTCTTGGGGTCCAAAGTGGTCTCGCCCAAAATGGAGTGGACACTGAGCAGGCATCTTTTGGGCAAACCGTTTGAAGATGGGACGCCATAGCTGCAACAATCATAACAACCAGCCGATTACATCGATCCAATTCAACGGCCACGTGCAATTCTTATATGATAGATCGATCACCTTTTGGATCAACTGCCGGACAATAGCTGATTGGGACCTGGAGCACGTCTTGGGAGTGGCTTGGTTGTGGAAGCTAAATTGGAACTTATCCAGAGGACTGAGAAACAACAAGTAGAGGAACAACATCTTGACGATGGGCCTCTGGAAAGCCAAAACAGTGTCCAAGTTTAATAACCTCCAAAGATAAATACAGAACATTGTCCAGCCCTCCTTACCTTTTCGCAACACGTCATCATGACGATGGTCGTTCCAATTGATGTTGTCAACTTGATGTAGAGACCAATATTTTGCCATTTCCCGTCAATTGCCCATGGAGTCGGTTAGATCATATTTAGAAAGGTCTGTTATTCGGTGGGTCCACTTCTTGTGCTTCCTCTCCCCCTCTGTCTCCCTCTTTCCATCCATCTATTCATTTCTCCTAGATATCCTATTGCTCTGGCCTTGAGGCTTTCAAGCCTTGAAACCTTGAAGGGCCAGTACAACAGTTGAGCGGAGAGAACGACCATGTGGATTCCAGAGCGAGAGAGCTTCCTCATGGAGGCACTTCGCGAGTCGAATCAAGAGCGAGAGTGGAACAACTCCCGCAGAGAAGGAGGCCTTTCTTTACTTTCTCTCAAAGGCTGAGATTACACTACAACCAAGGCCCAAACAAAACCTGAACGCCTGATGAGGTTAAACACAGCGATACGCACGTTTTTGATTGATTGACCAATTCATGAATTGATTGATAAGTATTGGTGTGAAAAGAGCTTTTAGATATGCGTCGGAAAAAGAGTTCATGATTTTCTTCAAAATAGTCCGCTTTTATGTTACCGGTGTTTAGGTGAGCCATATCACCATCTACATTTTTATTTCAATGGTCTTAAAAAAGGAGCACTCATTTTCAATGAGTCGGAGAGCTGAACCCATAAAATTATAGTTGGAAGGCATATATATATATACATATATAATATAATTATATTTCTCAAATACATGGCCTTTGACAGCCACGCAGAGGCCTTGGTCTCTACTCGCCCCCCAGATCATGAAATCCAGGGGATCTAGGTCGGGAATATTTGAAGCCAAACCAATTTCGACCACAATCCTCTGGAGCCCAACCTTTGTTCAGCCCTGTTTCGCAGTTCGTCTGTAATTGAGAGGCTGTTTTGTCCATTTTTAAATTTAGACCTCAATATGCTCGAAAATCTTTGGTACTGATCACATGCAACCCATGTCAAAAACAGAAAAATTAGCCAGACCTCCCATTGCAGGGATGAGAAATTATTAAAAGCCATTTTCCACCACCTGGCAGAAATTGGTGGCAGAAAATGGCAGAAAATGGTCCAAAATAAGTGGCAAAAAATGGCAGAAAATATAATTCTTTGTCTTATTATCAATCATCTTTTTCGAGTATTTACGACCACTTCCGTTCATTTTTAAGCCTACCTGTATGTAGTTTTGACACGTTGGGATGGGTATGTTCCATCGAATATGAGATACAACCACTAAACGTCATTGGTGTGTGATCGAGTTTGAAATTTTGCCACCACAATCGATTGGAGTCAGGGATTTAAACTTTTTAAAGTCAAAATGACGACAATTGCATTTTAAAAAAGTTGCATCATATTCAATAACCATTTTGATGACTATGAAAAAAACTGTAATTGTTGTGGCTAGGCCTTGGATACTGCAAGTGGTCTATGGATGCTGTTATCAATTCAATCAGCCATCAAACAGTATAAATATCAATATTTGAGGAACATTTTGCATTTCAGCTAATGCTATATCAATATGCTTTGTAGCAAAGACACTGGAAAAACTTATCCAACCCACATGATCCTTCTTGTCTTTGACATCTTTTAGAATCAAGATCGGCCATTTTAACCACCGGCGGCCATTTTTGACCATGTTCAAACCATTTCTGCCATTTTTTGCCATTTTCGGCCATTTTCAGCCACTTGTGGCGGAAAGTGGTAGAAATTCGATCAATCTCGATTTTCCCAATCGATGCTTGTGGCAGAAAGTGGCAGAAATTCGATCAATCTCAATTTTTCCCATCGCGTATTAGCAGGGATGGGAAATCATTAAAAGCTATTTTTGACCAGGTGGCAGAAAATGGTGGTAGAAAGTGGCATAAATTCCTTCAAAGTGGATTTTTGCCAACGAGAATATAACTTGGATGGGAAGTTACTAAAAGCCATTTTTGACCACCTGGCAGAAAATGGCAGAAATTCCTTCAAAGTCGAATTTTGCCAGTATTAGCCATCTTGGACTCAAGTAAGACACAAGCAGATCGAACCGTGGCTTGATAGATATAAATCGAGCTTTGATTTGTCTCGAAAATGCAACCTTTCGTGAGGTTTGATTTTGAGATCACGGGTTCAAACTTCATACAATTATGTACAGAGGTAAAGCAGCTCATTAAAAGTTTCTAAAAAGCTAAATGAAAGTCATTTGATGTCAAATCACCAAAAGTAACCTGTGCAATTTAGAAAATTATTCTTTACGCTTGTCAAAATCTTAGGGCGGCTTTACACTACGATGGAAAATCAGGATTGAATCCGTTTTGACGATGGAAGTAGGACTAGTGATGGGGCGAGTTTTTTGCAATATGAGTCCTTTTGTTCGACTTCAGTACAGTGAAAGATTTGAGTCGCCCCAGCACTAGTCCTGCTTCCATCCTCAAACCGGATTCAATCTTGGGTTTCCATCCTAGTGTAAATCCGCCCTAAAAATGTTCCATAATCATGTGCCAGTTAGGAAACTAACAAAAAAATTATTTACCTCAACCGTGAAGCCCAGGTTTGAGAAGGTTTTCTCAGAAAGCCAAAAGCCTGTTTATTGAATACACAAGCACTGAACATGCACGATTTTTACTGCTTTCTTATTCTCAACACTTCAAATGAGCATAAGAGTCAGAGGTATTTAATTCGGAAAATGTGTCTGTCTCCAGTCATTCTATCTTCGTCGCCCCTCATGCAGACTCTCAGGACTCTGAAGCGCCCGATTAGGTGGGTTTCCCCGGAGGCGATATCGATCCAAATTTGGCAATGGCCAGTTATTCCGATGCAATGTCGATTCACGAGCCATTAGTTCAGTCTGACGAACCAAATGAGAGAGACAAAGTTGAGGAAGAGCCGAGCAAGCCGGCAGCTTTTCGTTTGAATAAGGCCGAGAAACGACCTCGTGGTTCAATTCCGACTAGCGAGGTTTCAATTGATCTTGAATCCGAATTTCAAGTGTGGCGGGTCAATAAGATTCGGCTCGAGTGCCGATTGCTGGAGCTTCAAATTCAGAAGATGGAGATGGAAATTGCCGAACAAAAAGACTTCAGGTGGTAGTTGAGTTGGTCAGGTATGCATGCTATTACGTTCTACGATTGTCAATCGAAGTAAAATCAATCGAGATTTTTATTAGGGCCGTGACCTTTTTATTATTTCCCACAGACCGTGTAGGTGGACATGTTAGCCATAAAAAACAAGATCATGACTTGGCGAATCGACTTCAAAAGGTTTTGGATATGATGCCGTCTTTTTTCGCCAATCGGTTGATGCAATCGTCCGACTCGCCCATTCTTCGGATGGCGCCGCAGATGGCGTAGGTCTTGTTGGTGCCCGTCATACGCCCGGTGGTCTCGTCCACATCAGCGATGTTGATCTGGATAGAGGCGTGATCCTTGGCCGCGATGATTCGGTTGCTGGCCGAGCTGAAAATCAACCATGAAAAATCATAATGAATGAAGAAGAGTCAAAGAAAGCATGGTTGATTTCAATATCAAGATGTCTCAACAACACACAAGAAACCCAATGTAAGGGTGGCTTTACACTAGGATGGAAAACCGAGATTGAATGCGGTTTGAGGACTGAAGTAGGACTAGTGCTGGGGCGAGTTTTAGGTGTATGGGTCTTTTTTTTCGACTGGAGTACAATGAAAGACTCGAGTCCTCTGCTGGACTCGCCCCAACACTAGTCTAACTTCAATCCTCAAACCCGATTCAATCTCGGTTTTCTATCCGAGTGTAAAGCCGCCCTCAGGCTTCATCACGAAGATGTGAAGGTTGAGAAAACTGCTATTAACTTGGGGCCCAAAATATAACACCAACTGGCTTATCAGCCTTTCCTATTATCCGTAATTTCTCCTTTCCAACATGAACCTAGCCTATTTATACGGCTAGCGGAACCAAACCGACACAAAACTAACCAATGCCCTTAGCAAAACAAGAATAACGTGTGCGGGCATCATTTTCCTTAGAACGCCAACTACTGAAATGAAACTACTTAGAATGCTGCTAGGCCACTTTCAACTGTGCTCTCCGGACTTTTAAACATGTTATTTGACTTCGGAACAATTTCTGTCAAATCTTGAGTTAGGTTAATACTGGAAAAAGCATATGTCACAACACTCATTTAAAAAACAAAAAATGACATCATACAAAAATGTAGAATATCAAACAGTAATGTGTTATTGACTATCAGAAATTTTATGAGTAAAAATAACTGCAAAGCTATTACAACTCTCTAGTCAAAGTAGAATAGCCCATAAGGTTGATATTAGCTGTATGGCCCAGGTTTAGTAGACTGATGCGCGACAGCCACCGGGCACAATTTTTTGACGTAAATTACATATTGAATAAAGTAATGGTCCAAAGTACTAAATGATTCTCTTGTTGCTTTGTGTGATGCTTTACTGTCACCTTGCCATCTTAAGAAGCACTTTTGATCAGGCTTTGCACCAAGTTCTTAGTCACCCTTCAAATAGGAGAATTTCATAATGCCAAAAGTGTTGACAATTTATTGGACACTAATCAAATCATAAGTAAAAGTGCCCTAAGCATTAGCCCTCTTACGCTGCATGAAATATGATTTACGTTCTGCACTTTAGAGGGCGACTTGTGATTCAGCCTCCACCAACTAGAGGGCTGATTGGACCGATTCTTCTTTATTGAATTACAATGCGTTTGTGTTGTTTTTGGCTAATTCTATCAAAATCTTATTTATAATTAGTGACCCGAGCCACTGGAAAATATATTGCTTTCAAATCAAAGCAAGAGCAGTTTGTTTGGCAATCTACCGTACCTCTTCCCGTATTCTTTGGCTCGTGTGACGTTATTCTTGCAAATAAGGGCCCTTATAGCCTTATAGCACTAGACTCTCGAATAGAATCAATTGTATACTGTACCATAACATCGGAATGACTAAAAAAGTGTCCTAAAGAAGATTTAATTTCTTGTCAATAGAATAAAGAAGCTCAATAGATCATCCAGTATTAACAATTGCTTCCCTAGAATTTGGCACCAGAAAAAGGCAATATACAGGACTGACAATGACATTTTGGCCATGGCAGCAACGTTTTTGCAATTCATCACCTTTATTCGTTCATTCCACACTTTTTCAACTTTTTCTCATATTTTCCAACCTTATCTCACTTTTTCCCCAACAAGCAAAAAAGTTTGGCCAAGTGGCAACTTTTTCTTCCAAGGTCTGCTAATCAAGAGCCAGCATGGATATGGCAAGAATCTACTTCTTAGGGATAGAAGGTTCAATTACCGGTGCTTGAAGATAAAATAATGTGATATTTCTTTTCATCTACGTGTTGCTTGACATGGAAGCCAAACATAGCTTTAAAACATTAAACGGGACAGACACATTAAACCGAAGCGTTTTAGTTGATTTAATAATCAACATATTTGGGTTGTTTTATGCAACATAAAAATGACATATTTGGGCTAAAAATCCAACATATTTTGTAGGAGCCTGCTAGCCATTAATCAATAATCATGCTATCAGTTACAAGATAACTGGAGAAGATGCCTCTTGAGAACGGACTTAGCTTCTTAGCCAAAATATATATGTACAACCCCTAATGTAGGCTCACATAATTCCAATAAAATACACTCTCTGCCTCTTGCCTGGACAACCTCTACCAAATCAAAGCCATGCCATCAACCGAGCGTTGAAACCACTTAAAAACCAACGACCGGGCAAGCTACCCCGCCAAAGTTGAAGGCCAAAATCCACCTGCAACGTCTGGACCCCATAGTCTTAGAACCTCGCACAGGTCTCAAACTGATTGGGACAATTAGGTCTAGTGG
This sequence comes from Tigriopus californicus, assembly GCF_007210705.1. NCBI lineage: Eukaryota > Metazoa > Arthropoda > Copepoda > Harpacticoida > Harpacticidae > Tigriopus > Tigriopus californicus. Next base: position 15,250,875 of record NC_081447.1, read on the forward strand.
GACGCAAGATGAGTTGGATATGGTCGGATTCTCTATCTCAGTCAGTCTTACCATTTTCGGGGGATGTACATATCCACGTATTCTCCAGCCTCGTTCTGCATGGTTAGGGCGCAGGGGTTTCGATCGGACTAGGAAAATGCACTGAAATTAACAGAGAAAATTGTTAGTCCCGCTGGGCCAGGGTCAGGCCAACCCGAGGGCTTTTAAGGGCCTTACCGTGATTGATATGCAGTTGACGCTTTGAAAGTTCAACGGAGAAGGAAGCGAGGGGCTTTCGACAGCTGAAAATTGGGTTGGATCAGCTGAATTTGGCTTCAAGATGTCAACAAATAGGGCAGGGTGACCCAAACCTTGAATTCCAACTACGAGGAGCCAGAAAAAAGAGAGACATCAAGCCTGCAAGAGAATATTTTCCTCAACACAACTTCCCAGATCATGTTGGTTAGCGACTGTGGATATAAAATATGGAGTTATCGTGTCCTGAGCAAGTATTATCCAGTCGACTCAATATGTTTGAAAGACTAGAAATTCATTTATTTTTGGTGTTCTATGAGTCATCAGGGTGTCCCTAACTGTGCAAAAATGACAAATGAATCGTTCCGTTCCAGTTGGCTCATGACTGGATCGAGAAACGGGCTTGAGTTCTGATACACGCACATGAATAAGAATGTTTCCGATAAGCATGATCATAGACCACTCCATGAAGGTTCCAATGGGCATGTCTCAATGGTTAGGTAAATTTGGCTCATTCTTAATAGATTACTGTAAAATGGTCAGAAAAGAAGAAAAAGAAAATAACCTCACTACCACGATTGGCCAGAAAAATCCTCCCTCCGAGAGTGCATGATCCCTACATGTGAAACGATTGAGTTTCTTCTAGGGATTGTCTTTATGTGAGAAGTTCAGTCTGAGATAGTCCAAACCATCAGAAGATGTGAAATTACATTTCAATTGGCTCGCTTACACAGAAAGAACATATGCTTGCGGCTCAGATGATCAAGCCTCGCTGTTTCTAATACGCTTGCTTGAACAACAAGTATTCTATCGTATTTCATGGCTATTCCTCTCCTTTCAAAACCATTTTAGAAGCAACTGTCAATCATTTTCTAGTGTAGTGCCTCCAGCCATACTTTTGTGTGGCACTATTCTGTCGGCCTTAGCAATTGGAAAGTATAGGTCATAGCGCTGTGACAAGGCATACTGGGTGAAGCATTTTGTAATACGCATAATAACTTGGCCAAGGCTGACATAAAGACCAGATCGCTGACTCTGGCAAACCGAGTGATGTTTATCCTCGCTCTTTGCGGGCTGGAGGAGCTGAAAGCTACTAGCCCTCCTGCCCATCTAGCCACTATGCAGAATTGCCCGATAGGGTGGATCTTCATTTTTAAGACTCAGCTGTTAGCAACCTGCAACATCAGAATGAGGGACTAGCCCCAGGGTCGCTAGGGTCGCTACCCTTCTGCTCTGTGCCTGCTGGAATTGGGGGCCTCTAGCAATCTAGTTTAACTTGGACCTGGCTCGACCCAATCCAGGCAGGGCCAGCCAGGGCGGCGGATTAAGTCATCACCTGAACCAGATCTGAAACTTCATCGGTGACCACGGCACTTTTACTAATATCAGCAGAATAACAAGTAACGTGGTTGGCCATTTTGTCGAAAAAGAATTTAAAAAGGTATGTTTTAGTTTTTGTAGACGGGGCTGGTTGTTTCTTTAAAAAAAACAGCCTCAGGCCACTGAGTCTGGCATCCCTGAATGTGGGGGGGGGGCACCCACAGGGGGCACCTCGTCATCTCTGCATGCGCAGGCTGGCCTGTACTGTTGTGCTGCCTATCAGCCAAGTGTCTGGGTGCCTGCCTGGCTGGCGGCTATTGTGCCTACCCTCCATTGGACGGCCTGCTGGTGTGCTCCAAGCAGCCAGAGGCAGTCAGGCAGTTTGCATCCAGAAAGCAACGAGTCAAGAGTCAGGAGTCCTGAAGCTGCTAGTGATTTCGTCATTGAGCCGCAATATTCGCCGCCCATATCCACGGTTCCCCACCCGCCCACCGACCCATCGAAGGCACGGCAGCCCTGAGCTACGTTTGGATTAAAGCCGAGACTGGCTTTGACTGCTCATTGAAGTGAAGATTGCCGGATAGGTGGGTGTGTTGTCACCACCTTCATTATCATTATTATTATCATCATCATTTGACTCACTGAGTTGGCTTGTCGATTGTTCCGGCCAAACCATGTAAGATTTTTGTTCAAGAATGGGAATAGATCGATAGAATCGAAGGATAGGCGTTGGGTTGAGTGGGAGGGAGGGATGTTACCCTCCCACAGACCGACCGATCCCGTTAGTTTCCTCATCAGTGTCTCTGTTTTTTTGATGGGTGGGCTGACTGGCTGGCTGACTGGGAGACACTGGGTGGCCCTCTGGCGGTCAGAACACGAGTTGAGTTTGAGAGCCGTCTGGACGGGTCTGAGCGGGTCTGAGCGGGTCTGAGCGGGTCTGGCTCGAGGATAGCGATCGTCCATCATCGTCGATCGTCGATCGGGCCTTGACCTCATTTCTCAGGTCCATCCCAATGTGGCTAGTTTTCTCATGGCTTGACGCAGACCAAAGAGGTCACGACCGAGAACTTCCAGATGTCCCCAAGGATGAGGCGGCTCGGCTGCCCTTAGTCGGGCCCGTGGCTCGATCATCCCGTGGATCAGCCTGGGGCCTTGACTTTTACGTTGCCCTTTCCAAATTCGTCAATGTTCTAAATGGCGAGAAATCACTCGTCCATGGGCCAGGTTAACGGTTGACCCCATTTTTCCTCGTCATCCTCCTCGTCTAGGGGGGCTCTATCTACCCTTAATGTCAATATGAAGATTTGATTTTTTTCCCTTTCAGCCGCGCGTTTGTTCGATAAGCGTCGCCGTTGGTGTCTTTCCCTCCTCGTTGACCCGTTTACCTTCCCTGGGTTCGATCGCGTTGGCTTTCAAGATTCATTTCCTACTCGCACCATGTGTCCACTTCGGCATTCCTCCGCATGCACAATGACCATACGAAGATCTTTACCCACGCCCACCCCAACGACGCCCACTGCTGCCCTCGCCGCCGCGTCTAAAGCCGTCTCAGCCCGTGTGTTCGGTTGCGGTTGCGCTCGCTTGGCCCGTGATTCGGGTTCCGGAGTGGCTCCTCGCTCGCCTGTCATGACTGAAGGCTCCGTGGCCTCCTTCGCCCCCGAGAAAGATTATCGTGTGCCCCCTCAGTTCGTGGAAGAACAGACTCTCCAACAGCCCAGCAAGCAAAAGACTCCTCGTGATTATAGCCGTGACTTTAGTAGTGACTTGGCCGCCGTGGGCTTCAGTGAGCCTGGCTCCTGCGCCTTTGCCCCGTTGAATAATCAAGGCCAGGCCGTGTCCCCCCGTGTGCCCGTAAAGATTTTTCAGTCCGCTCAGCCTCGCGTGTGCGTGTATTAAGTGCCTTCGATTCATCATGGCTGTCAGTGAGGTGATTAAGCGCGAGTGAATGTCGAGTGTTTGAGGACAAGTCTAGAAAAGGTTCTAGCTCCCCACCCCGCAGCTCGTGTGTCTCATTGCCCATTTCACGGGCTGTCTGCGGTGTTATTCCTTTCATCTCATCGGGCCTTGACTCTATCGAGACCAAGGCCTGTGTGTTTCACGTGTGTAGTAGTTTTTCATCCATTGTGTTTCGATTGAGCGCATTGATCGATCCGCGTGGATCCTCTTTGCCTCAAGAAGCAGGCTGTTGTTCTGAGCGAGAAAGTCTCATCTCAAGCAGCGATTAATCGTTAACCGGCAAGTCCATCTGGCTAAAACAGAAGGTGACTTGAGGTGTTCGGATTAATCGCCCCCACCACCATTCATTCAGAACACTAAAAGATTAGTGGGCGCCTTTCGCAAAGAATTCGTTTCGATTGGCCCAAACCGAAAGAAAAAAAAAGCGAAGAGAAGAAGAAGAAGAAGGAAGCATTAAAAACCAGCTCTTGTTCTGCTTTAAGTCATTTATCGTATCATCAACTTGTATCACTGTTGTTCCTAATTCACTCCCATTAACATAGTTCTATCCATATATTCAATTGATCATTCATCCCCCTGTTTCCAAAAAGGAAAGTAAATATGCCACCCGTACATCGAGCTCAACCCCGGATTCAAGATCCCCGAGTTATCGAACTCGATTCCGACGACGAATCCAGTCTTGTGGTGGTGCAACAACCGCGTCGATTGAAGCCCACCCTCATCGAAGAACCCGTGTCAAGCTCCATGATGACTAACGCATGTCCCAGGGATGCCAAAACTGGCGTGGCTCAGACCATCACCGTTCCTCACTTGAAAGAGGCCGAGTTTGCACTCATGGACAAGATCCGACCCGTGAGAATGCGTCGATTTCGACGATCTTCGACCAATAGTCAGTCGTCGTCCTCTGACGAGAAGCCGCCCGTGACTTCCACCGTTCAGATCTTCAATCAGGATGTCACGTATCGTCAAAGCGGGTCCATCGTTCACTTCAAGTTGGAGTCCATATTGGAACTCATCCAACAGATCATTCCCCTGTCCTCGGATATTCGCGAGTGCAAGGCCGTCGTGAAATTGGTCCAAGAAAAGGCCGACGAGAGCTCTTGGCGGAAGGACTTTGTGTCCTGGTCAGCACTCAAGAGCCTCATTCATGATGGCATCTACAATCAAGCCATCAAGGATATGTTGAACACCTACCAGCCCTTCGAAGATCGATCACCTAAAACCAAGGATTCTCGTCTAGTTGACGATACTATCACCATCGTGGGTGTGGAAATTGCCTTCATCGTGTGTAAGGGCAAGATATACCTGGAGATTCTCGGATCGTTCACCATCTTGGGGGAACTCAAGCTGGCCATGCGAAACAAATGGCAACCTGTGGACAAGATCTTGAGTGATCACGGCATCCGTCAAAGGGAGGCCTTCCGGCGGTGCTACAAATCCACGGCCGCCACAGAGAAGGCCTCGTACAGTCAGCGATCTCACATTGCTCTGACGAGCTTGCAAGTGCTGGTCCAATCCGATCTCTTGTCCAGTCCAGAACGGAAAGAGATGCTCTTGAAATTGTTTGATCACATCGAGAAACGCGCCGATTTTATCAGCAAACGCCGTGATCGCCTCTTGAGTGAGCTCCAGCTTCACATCGACATGATTTTACGATCCAGTAAGTGACGAACGCAAACGTTCTTCATGATTCTCATGTGTTTTGAGGGGGGGTCTTGGCCTTTCTAATTGCGTCACTTTGCATTTTACTTTTTGGGCACTATTTCCAATGAACAAAACAATGAACAAAATAATCTCATTTTTTCCTATCCATTCTTGCAGGCTCTTACACCCCACGAACGAGTTCCCTGTCTTCCGAGGATGATGAAATCCGTTATTTCACGGCCTCTTCCGAGGACGAATCCATGCCCAGTGGTTCTGAAGGAGGTGGCGGGATGAACTCAGGCACCGAATCTTGCGGGAGCAGTTGTGGAAGGCAGTACCATTTTACCACCAAATGCTGCGCGGACGATCATTTCCTTCAACTCGACGATAAATCCGTGGGATTCATCATCAAAGGCGGCGACATTTTTTTGGAAAAATGTTCCACGTTCGCAGCCTTGGGACGAATGTACGTGATACGATGCTCAGATTACCGCAAAGCCGACAAGATTCTCACCTTGATGTCATTGGATCCCGACCAGCACTATTTGTACGAGAAGCGTAACTACATTAGCGACAAGGCACCTAGAAATCGGCGAACCCACATCTCACTAACCGCGGTCAAAATTTTGGTGGGGCAAGGCTTTGCCGACCCCACCAAGACCTTGGCCCTCAAGGAATCCTTGAAGGCGGTGGAAGCTGAGAGCGAGAGGTTGAAAGCCACTTGCCAGAGCCCACTACCAGCTGACGTATTGTCACCCGTCGCGACCCACGCGGCGACTTTTGCGTCCACCCGTCCCATTCAGTTGAAAGCGGAGGAAGCGCCCCAGCCCTTGATGGCCAATGGAGACGATCTAATCATGCGCAAAGTGTTGGGAAGAGACATCCCGTCTCGAGTGGAACACAGCAAGATCTTTCTCCACTTGTCAAGCGTGTCCAATTTCCTATCAGACGAAGACCGCCTTGTGCCCAGGTTAAAGCGACGGGCTCGACTCCTGGATGTGAAGTTCCCGTTTTTTCCCTCGTATTTCAAGAAGGGAGCGGATCAGTTCATCGCCGCCGAGTGTCTGTTCAAACTAATCGAGAGGAAACTCGTCTCTCCCTTGGGAGGTCAAACCGAGCTCTTAAAGGATGATTTGAAAAGGCTTATAACTGAAGAGACGGCCAGTCTAAAGGCCAGGAAGGAAGGTGCACATCCCGCCGGCGGCAAATCTGTCAGTCCGGGTCGGATGAACTTCTACAACGACGATGAGGATGACGCTGATGCCGATGATGACACAGAAGACGGAGGAGCCGAAGAGATGGGACTGGAAGACATTCATGACGCCTCAATCAGCTTTCTAGATGATAAGGCTCGAGTGCGAATACTTCAAGGCTATGTTCCTTTCCAATTGGTGAACGATGTCATATATTTGGACTTGGCCTCCATCTTTACCCTGTTCCATTCAAGTGGGAAAGAGCCCACGACGAGATCATTCCGGGCCATGGATCGATTAGTTGAGCAAGCTAAGATCTGTTTGGACGATGCCTTTTTGTATGAAGGCCGTCGACGGGCATTCGTCTCGACTTCGGCCTTGAAGGTCCTCGTTCAGAACACGTTTTTCTTGGGCAATAAGTCGGGTCATTCGAGGCAGTTCCTCGATCGACTCGATGAATTGGAGCAAGACAAAGCCAGCCTGAAGGACAATCGCAAACTCACTCTGAAATCCTTTGAGAGTGTGGCCTTTCGTCTGATCAAGGGTCACGTGTATTTGAATACCTTGCAAATCATGAAGCTAATCGGATTCAGTCCCAAGTATTTGGACCACAATCCCTCCAAGGCTTACTTTATCATCTGCAAGCTGCTGAGTCAGCGGGGCCTCAATCTAGAGAGTTCCTTCGCTCGACAAGGCAAGTCCAAATACTGCAACATCTCCCTCCACGCTCTATTCTGTTTGTTCGAGACCGAGTTCGGGCCGTTCAAAGACAAGACCAAAGTCAACTTGCTCAAGTCGGAAATCCTCGAAGCGATGAATGAGCAGAACTGTGTGCCTGATGTCCATTTGTTGCAGAAATTGGGTGAAGAAGGTGCCAACGATGCCACCTCGGAGAAGATGATCAAGATCGGCTCCGGTTTCAAGCCCATTCGCTACAAGATCAAGGACAATGTACTCTTCCTCCAGCGACGAGCTTGTTTCGACAACATCGGATTGGAAAAGGCGATCATGACCTGCACTCGGGGCTACACGCCCATCAATGACATCTTGAGCCGAAATGGTTTCGACCTGACTCAAAGCTACCTGGGGGGTAAACGCGAGCGCTTCGCTTTCATCTCCGTTCAAGCCTTACTCACCATTCTGGACGCTCAGGAGCCCATGATTGTGTGTCTCGAAAACAAGGAGAAATTCATCGAAGCCCTCTTGACCACCTTCCAATCCGGAGCTGCTCACGCACTCACGTTCAACAGTACCAAAGCCGAAGCCGATCTTCCCGCTGTCCATAAGCTCATTCTGATGACTTGCAATCAGGCGATCCCTTTCAAGATCTGCGGAAATCGCATCTATCTGTCCCGGCACATCAGCTATGGGTTTGCTGGCCTCTATGACAAAGCTGAGGGAACCTCGTGTCATGGGGAATATGACATCTTTGAGGACCCGGTGACCCCGCTGAAGGATCGAGGTCTCCAAGGCAGTGATTGCTTCCTGAATGATGGCGGAGACAACTTTGCCTACATCTCAATTGACGGGCTCCTCGTCTTGATGAACTTGGATGGCGACATCTCACGAGCGGGTGACTACAACAGACTGATTTGGAAGAATCTCCTCGAGGCCATTGGCATGGAATCGCCGAAACTTCGAGTCCACATCAAGATGACCGAGTTCAAGCGAGACCTCATCCAAACTCTGCTCACCAAATTCATCAACTTTCTGGAGAATGCCAAGGCGATTGAAAATCGAGGCGAAGACTTTGTGGAAATCGTCGATCTGGTCACGGAAGCTGAAGAAACCGAGGAGGAAGACGAGGAAATGGCCGCCCTGATTAAACGCCCTCGTTTGAGTAGCGGTTCCAGTTCCCATTCCAATGAAGGTGGAGCTAAACGCCGTCGTCTTTCGGACTCGAGCGGTATCCTGGCCGAGGATTTAGAACCTGGAGAAGCCGAATACATCAATAAGTTGTTGCAACATTCTGGAATTGGAGCAGGAGCCTCCACCGCTCCACGAGCCTTGGGAACACGGTCACCAAGTTCCAATTCGGAAATGTCCGATCAAGGTGTCGGCGAGTCTCCAAATGAACCCTTGTCAGCCAGAGATTATTTCACCCTAAAAGAAAGCACTAATGCCAATTTGACCAAGAACATGATTGGCGACTGGCACGTGGTCCAATGCGACGAGGCTATCATGCGATTTGTCGTGGAGCCAGGCAATGGAGCCTCTCGTAAAATGTCGTTCATTCACCCAGATGTGTCGGCCATTTTGCGCTATGAACTCACCTTGAAACCCTCGGTCGTACCTCACTTGCTCATCAATCATCTGAGCGTCTCTCCCAAGATCATTCAGAAACATGTGCATGATTGCGTTCAAAAAGGCATTCTCAACCTGCTGTACCAGATTCTCACCCTACGTCCTTGCTTCGGCTCGTTTGCTCCGGAAATGGTGGAAACCGTGGCCAAAGACCCAAGGAAGCCCGACATGTTCGTGGACAAAACCTTCATCGGGTCGAGTCAGAATGGTCGCACTTACGCTGGAACGGTTCGTTCGCGTCAGTGTCGAGTTCTGGCGCAAAGCCGCGTGAGCGACACTTGCAAAGAGTGCTCGAGTCTCAAGGACTTGGTCATCAATCGTTCCGTTTTGGGAGAGAATGATAGTGAAGAGTTCCAAAACCTGTCCAAGACCTCGACCGCCATCCCGTCAGCCAAAGCTCTGCGGAAACGCACCACCTCACTCTCCACTGATGGAAAGTCTCATCATAAGAGTGTGTGGAAATTGGAGGGGACCTCTCCCGACGCCGGATGTACGTTCGTGTGTCCTCAACTGCAGAGCTATAACACCAGTCTTCCTCACCAGTTCTCGGGACTGAAACAAGCTAGTTCAATTGTGGAACATCGGGTCCATATTTCTCACGACCTCAAGGCCACCATCAGTCTCAATGGCGTTCCCATTGCCAAATCCATGCCGGACTTTGAACGGAACAAACAGATCGCACCCTTGCTCGAAGGGGTGGCCTCTTTCCGTTTGTGTGTGGGCTATCCAGATCCCGAATTGACCCATCATGCCCGATATCTAAAGGCCAACCACGAAGTCCTTCAACCCACCATTCGCAAGTTTTTCCGACATATCGAAGTGGATGAGAACTTCAAAGGAAGCATGATGGTTCGCGGAAGTTCAGGGTCAGAGCACAACCGAGAGTTCCAGGGCACTATCCGGACTCCCAGTTGTCGATATCTCGCTGGCGAACATTCCGACATTTGTGACGAATGTCGTCTCCTTCAAGAGCCAATTGAATTTCTCGGGCTTTAATATCAATCATGCTAACTGTGAGTTTTTTGTCAATCCCTTTGGTTTATCGCCGCACTGTAAATATACTAGGATCAACTTTTTCGTCCAGTCTTTCCTTCGTTTCCACTGATGTCCAAATCAATAGCAGACAGAGAAGGTGAATAAATAAATAAATAAATAATAAACAAGTTGTCAATTTCTGTAAATTGCGTGACCTCTATATTTACGTATATGATTCTCTTTGATTTCGGTGTTGCTGGAATGAGAGAGACTCTTTGATCTTGGCTGATGTTGTATAACCAATGAATGACCGACCCACTGATCTTCTTAGCCAGTCAAGGCAGAGGATGAAAACGGCGAAGGGCGACGAAGCAAATCCATCAATTGGCCTCTTGATGGATGACTACAAAAGATCGAGATCTTCTGGGGGTCTTTTCGATGTTATTTTGTGTTTTATCATGATCTGATCTGTTTATTGGAATGCCCTTTTCTCTCCCTTGCTTCCTTCTTTCTTTCTTTCCTTCCTTCCTTCCTTCCTCGTCGCTTCCACTACCCTTGGTTGGTCGTGATCCATTTCCATCAGCAGTGAGCATCATTATTCGAGTGCCCCTCTAACTCGGCCTGCTCATTGATCACCTCCCGAAAACTTCCCAACTCGATGGGAGCGGCTTTATGATTCTTCATTTTCATCATGAACCTGACCTCTCACCGGTCTGATATCCATCCTGATGGGGAAGTGCGATCCGCACATCCACTGGCGCACTCGCATACACATACAATCGCATTCTCGCAGTCCAGAGATGGTGATCATCAGGCTTTCACAGACAATTCATCAATTAATCGTGAATGATCGGTCAGTTGTAAACTCGACTTGCTCGTCTCCTGATCAACTGGCAGTGCAGTAGTACTTGCTCCACCACCACCATCTGGTTCCCAACGGAAGACCAAGCTCGCATCTCCTGAGCTTGTCCTACCTTTGGCCCTTTTGAAGGGGGGATCAGGCCGGAGATGAGAGTGGCTTAGTATTTGCTTGCGACGAGAGCTGTTTCGCCATTTCGGTGTATTTTTGATATTTATTCTGACTGCCCTCTTTGGGTGGTTCGCCGCCATCCTCTTCGTTCACTTCCTCCTTTGGTTTCTCGCCAAAACTTTCGTCCTGAGGTTGGGGTGAGGAAGAGGCCAAACTATCCGGCGTTTTCTTCTGCATTCGTGTAGGCGGTACCAGGTCGTCTTTGGTAAAATGGACCTTACTCAAGTGGTGTCGATAAGCACCCTTGGAGGCAAACGTGGTATCGCAATAGGGACATTGGATCAGGTGAGAATCCCCACTGCGAGCCAGGGCCTCGTTGCAAGCCCAGGAGAAGGCTAGGATTGAACCCGAATCTTGAGTGGTGCGGGGTGAAGGTTCTTTGGTAGTTTTGGCGGAAGAATCTTGACAAAGAAGCTGAAGAGCGGCTAATGGGTCGGACCCAGGGGATTCCTTGGAAGAGGGGTTGTCGTTGCGAGGCGGGGAAACGCCCTTGTCCTCAGGCATTGGAGACGACTTGGAAAGGTGGGGGACAGCAGGGTTTTGTCCACCTTTCAAGACTGAGTGGAACTTGGCCTGAATAAGGTCTTCTAGCGATCCAAGTGAACTCTTCTTTGGCGCCGGTTTTGCTTGCGAGATTGCGGCTGATTCCGTCGAAACGGAAGAACACGCACTTTTGGTGGACAGAGGTCGGGAGATGCTTTCCGAGTCCACTCCGGCGCCAATGGGAGACGGAGATCCCGGTGAAGACAAAGGTGATCGGGTCATGGATCCATTCTTGCCCACTGGTGAGCTCGTCACGTCACGTTTGGATCGCTCCAGTTCAAGGAGCGTCTTCACCGGCAACGACTTTTGCCTTTTGGACCCTTGATTGCCGGATACCGATCCACTGCGAGGTCCAGGAAAATCCGAAAAGTCCCTCTTCATTGATCTGGCCAGACTCATGGACGTAGCCGGATCCTGGTGGTTGGTTCGGAGCATGTGTTCACCAAGATCTTTCAGAGTGGAAAAGGGCTCTTGGCAAACACGGCAGGTCAGGACGGATTGGACCTCGTTCAACTCGTGCCTGGGGGAGCTTTTTGAATGGGAATCCGTATTTCTTGGCGGTGGACCTTTCCACGAAGTGATCTGATCTTGCGAAATCACCTTGGCGTAGTGTCCCGTCTCCTTCATGTGAGAGGTAAGAATTTCGAGGGATGGAAAGCTTTCCTGACAGTACATACACTTCAGTATGTTCTTGGTTTGCTCAGCTCCACGACCCAACCAAACGTCTTGGCCACGAACTAGCTTCCTGGGCATGGGCAAAGGCTCCTTGAGGATGTCTCTCTTTGGTTGAAGATCTGATGAAGCTCTTGATTTTTTGGGGGAAGCAGATCTTTGGGATGATGAGCTGGCAAAGCTGGGAGAAGATTCCGTGGCAAAATGTCCACTTTGTACCATATGATCCGTCAGCCTTTGAAATGATGAAAACGATCCTTGGCAAGTTGAGCATTTGAACACCTCCTGTTCCTCCACGGAACTTCGCTTAAGCCACTGACTTTGCCAACCACTTAATTTGGCGTTGGATCCGGGAGGACTTCTCGACGGGCTGGAGGGGCTAGGTGTTTTCGGGATGGCAACCTGATGGGCCCGGGATGTTGGGAGTCCTGTGAATAAAGATGACTCTTGGTTACCGGTCTGCTTTATCGCATTGCTTAGATTTTGTAGATGGTCTTCTCAAACCTAATGAACAGTATAATGTACCTGAGAGCCCGGGAAGTCCGCCATAACCTAAATGTGCCAGATGGGGAAATGTCTTGAGAATGTCTTCGGCTTGTTGATGGTTGGTCTCTTGGGGTTTGAACATGGAAAATTGTGATGACAAATCCAGTGGTGATTGTGGAGATTCTTCCGGTCGATTGTTTTGACTCTGATCTTGTGCCAGTTTCTGCATGTAAGCCATTTGCTGAAGCATCTGGATTTGGGCCATTTGGTAACTTAGCAATTGGGATTGCGGTACAGACGAAGATATGCCTGATACGTTGGGCACCAATGAGGCCATCATGATTTTGCTCAGTAATTCTTGTGTCTGCTTGATCTTCTCGAATGGATCCGACGAGTGGGGTGAGGGAGACCTGCAAACCCAAGTTAAGAGTGTTACAAAACAATAATGAACAATTATACACATAGATTATCGTTAGTGTGGATTCACCTTCTTGGATCCATGGTACCCACTGTGGATTTAGCCGAAGGGGATGATCTACCTGAAAGATGGAACAAAAAGGCGTGATTTCAAATTTTGATCTGGCATGCCATTGGTTGGTGGGAATTCCACCTAAAAGCCATTGCTGCCTTGGATTGGCTTTGCTTTGGAGTGCTGCTCACTGGTGCTCCTCAAGCTGTCAATCAAAACGTCATCACTCGGTTCGGAGTTGACAGGTAACCAGCCAACCAACCAACCAACCAACCAACCAACCAACTGCTCGAGTTACTACCAAGTGCTAGTCCCGCTGCTGCCCCTGTAATCATATCATCAGCCAAGCGAAAGAAAGAACGAATGAACGAATGCACGCACAAACGAAAGAGAGGAAACAAATTTTTGAGGATGGATTTTGATTTGTTGCCTCTGGTTGAAATGCAGAGACGTGTTCTCATTGGCTATTCCCGCGAGGGGATCAACCTCCTATCAATCAAAGCCTCGGAGTTGCCCTTTCCTTGGTCGGCATTACTATTCTGAAAGGTTATTGCTCGTCATAATCTGCTGAGGGCTGTCTTTCCTTGAAAATTCAATTGGATCGACGGCGGAATTGTCTTTGAACGGCCAAGAATTTAATTGATGTAATGGGACCGCTGTCACCTGAAAGGGCGCTTTGCTTTGATTTCCGTCACTTTTTGAAAGATGAGAGCATGGGGACCTTTTTCTCGCGCCACACTTTGCATGTCTCGACTCCTGTTCCGACCAAAGTGTCCTCGAGCCAGCTCACTCTTTATTATTGGTTCGACCCTCATCTATCTACATATGACATGTGTCAATCTCGTGGAATGTCATTCGAGACAAGAGATAAACCTCGTTTTTGTTGGTGTTGCCTTGGCTCCTTCGCCAAACGACGCCGATGAGAGTGATTGAGTGACCCGCACGGCCTCGCCTATCAAACCACTTGGTACGGACGGACCGACGGACCGACGGACCGACGGACCGACGGACGGCCTTTGTTAGGAATCCCTACCGTCCTATCCCTACTAATACGAACCACAACAAAAGGATGATCCGCTGGCCCTTTGATATTTCCCATTCCCTTTTCCCTTGAAAATGAAGGTGTCTCTAAAACGATGTCTGAACGAAACAATGTCCTCTCTGAATGTGTCAGAGTGAGCTCATCGCATACCCTAATCGATGAGGGACTGTAGGCGCTGCTCAGAGTGCGCTGTATGTGCGTGTGTGTGTGTGTGTGTTGTCTCCCCTTTCAAATATGGATGATGGACAACAATTTTGTCTTGATGATAAAACTTGATGTTGACATGTGACATCGACATTGATTGATGGCAACAAGTTTGACAAACAAAATTGTACGTACACACGGCCAACAGAGAAGGGACACACATTCACAAGCAATGCTGCACAATAGTATTGATGGAGTCAACATGACATAAAAGGAGAGCATGAGCTACCAAATACACACACTCTTACACACTTAAAGCCACTTCGTTCATCAACACCGGCAAACCAGATTCTACGGAGTCGTTTAGCTCAAGCAAAATATATGTTATTTGGTCGAGGAGTCACTTACCTGGCAAAGTTATATGAATATTCCTTGATAATGTTCCAGTATCACCACCACGAAGAAAGACAATAACAAGAACAACGTCGACACCTTTGTTCGGAGGTGGATGATCACGAATAGAAATTAGAAAACACCGACAATCCTTCTTCAGAAGGCAATTATTGAGTGATCCTCCAAAGTCAAACCACTTGGTATTGAACACTGAAGTACTAACTGCGTGCGTGAGTGAGTGAGTGAGTGAGTGAGTCCTCTGCTCTTCGATCCTAAATTGGTGCTATCTGCCGTTTGTTCGTTCGTTCGTTCGTTCGATCCTTCGTTCGTTGGATGGTCCCCGTCGCTTGCTTCGATCCTTCGTTAGTTTGCAGTTCGTCCGTTCACGTAGATTTGGACAACAGAGCGGGCTCCGGTGGACGGTCGAACGAACTGCTTTAGGTTTTGATCACGGTGGTGCAGTGGCAGAGGATGGAGCTGGAGATGGTAGTGGTGCTTCTCGTAAAAGTAGTGGCAGTCGTTGGGATGATGATGATGATGATGATGATCACAGGGCCATCATCAATGGTGGTTGGACAAATGCTTCAATAGTGAACAACGGCGTGGCGGCGGCGGCGACGACGACGGACGACGACGACGACGAGGACGGACGACCTCGTGGTCTTTTGGAGCCAAGGCTTGAGAGTTGTTCGTATTCCCTTTGGTTCCAAGCGAGTGGAGGACTGGAGATCCATGCGTTGGACGCCAGGCTCAAGCAGGCTCGAATTGGAAGCGGCGGCGCTCCCTCGGATCCCACTTCGCGGATGGACATAAATTTGCTTTGGAAGTCGCTTTTTCTCAATGACATGCAGTGGACGCTCCTAGATGGTGCACTTGCCCGGGTTCTCCGCTCCCTGATGTCGGAGACGGTGACAAAAGGAGGGTAACAACCACTTGGTTTGCCATTTTCTTACAAACCAAGAAGTTAGAAAACACTCTCTATTAATGTAATCGAAGCATTGCTTTTTCATATCGTCCAAGTACATATATATATATAGTGAGTGCCAGTCTGATAATAATAGTTGGAAAAGCAGTCTGATATCTCCCCATCTGTGATCTAAATTATGTGTCATGAGCAAAGGAGCGCGCTCGCTTTTTGCCAATGCGCGCGTCACGGGCCAGCCTCTCTTTGTTGGTCTGGCCTGAAAAAATAAAAAGGGATAAGGCACGCCCGCAAGCCGGCGGGTCCTTTGGTGTGAGCTCGTTTTTGCACTGCGCTCGTGTGTCTGGTCGGGTATGACTTACACCCCTGGGGAATTAAATTTGGGTCTGGTCGTGCCGGCAAAAAGTGTTTGATTCCAAATAGGTGTGGAAATTACTCCATCCGCAGATTTCGCTGCCATCATTATGAGAAACTGCTAGGAATTGGTGAAGAAATCTCTTGACTGGAGGCGACTTGGAAACTCCCAGTCTCTCGCGAACAGTTGGTTCTTCATCAGTGCTCATGGTGACTGATATGAACTGAACTCATATGAAGCCGGCTGATCCATGCCAAGGCGAGCCAAAGACTTGACTTGCTTTTGGTATCATTGCTGGAAAGGAAGATGATGATGATGATGATCATGATGATGATGATGATCATGACGATGCTGACGATGCGGATGGCAATGATGAAGATGATGAAGGAAACTATGACAAATGGGTTCTCAGTTCGTTTTCGTTCGCGATATTCGAGCTCCTGATGACACCTAAATCAAGCCGATATTGCCCGTAAATCTTGTCATTCATCCATTTGGTCTTGGCGAGGGATTGCGAACTCGTATCACCTCTGGGCGGCCCATCGGCCCATCAATTAGACGGCCTCGGAGGAACGGACGAATGAGCAACCGGCCACCATTCTATAATAGTAATAATAATAATCTCGAGAGGTGAGTGAGCGCGAACACCTCGCTCCTCATTTATATTGTATCCCATATGCCCCGTGCTCCCAAGCTGACTGGACCCCCACATCCTGTGTAGTAAGTCTTTATTAGCTCGACATTTTCTTCCTCCTCGTCGGAACTGCACATGGGGGCATTGAAGGATAAGCCCGCCGCTTTGCTACTGGCCATTCCGATCCACGACTTCACCATCCGACCCAGCATTCGTGTGCGTACCCTATAATATACCGTGGGTTGGGGACTAAGTGAACGACGGGGACAGCCATTTTCTTTGGGAAGTTTGACAGGACGGACGGTTTCGGTGCCCGTTGGATGAAATATATGATGACACATTCCCTGATGATGATATAGAGCACATGGATTTGAGTGGCTCCCTTTTTTCTCTCTCTCTCTCTCTCTCTCTTTCTGTCCAGAATTGGAAGCCTTTCCACCGCCTGACCACCCCCTCTCCTGCGTTCTAATAACACAATAATGAGGATAGGGATGATCCGATGCTCCGACCTCTTGAGGGCTGCGGGATGAGACTCGATTCTATGTGCATACTTGTACGTGTACGGTGTGCGTACGGATGTCGCTACTCAAGGTGCATCCTTTCCTCTTGACTACCTTCATTGGGTTCACGTTGATCTTCAATTGTTTTCATGGCTAAGGTTCTGGTCTGATAAAACGGATAAAGCTGGGGAAATCGGACAATGTCATGTGTTATGTGATGTTTGTCGTCGAGGAGAAGTCCCCAGTTTGATATTTTTTGCGGTTTGAGGTGATGTCACCATAGATCGCCATTAAAGTGAGTTATGGCATCACCGCCGTCAACTCAACCAACGAAGGAGAAGAAGAAGCAGAAGCAGAGCACCAAGAAGGCATTGGAAGCTCAAAAACGCAACCCACAGCCGAACCAAACGAAAGCAAGGAGAATTCCTCCACTGCTTCCACTTCTCAAGATTCTTTGGCTTTTTCTTCTTCTTCTTCTTCTTCTTCTTCTTCTCCTTCTTCTCCTTCTCGTTCGTTCATCTCGCCATTGTCAGCAGATTTATGGGTGGAAAGAGAAGGAGGAGACGAAGAAGAGGAAGAAGAAGGTGGAGAATGGCGAAACTGTGGAACCAAACCAAGGCGAGGAACAACTTATCCCAGTTCTTCAGTCAGGCTCTCCGGCTAGCTTGGTTTGATCCCTACCGGATGGAAAGATGGAAAACCATATGCTCAACCATGAACCAATTGTGAGTTATCTGCATACATTACGCCAGCTGATCCACTTAAAATGGCAAGCGGCTGCTCCGTCACAACTACACGGGCTAAGCATGCACCCTGATGGCCGTTTTAAGCACATCAGTGTTGAGAAATAGCCCCGAATCAATTGTACTTCCTCCGTATGTCTTATGTCGACAATCATATTGGTCGCCACTGATGCCAATAATATCCCTTGTGGGTCAAGAGCACGTCGCAAAGCTCAATTGAACGGTGTTATTACTCCCGTCAGCCCCCCCTCCCCTCCTCATCCGTTCGACTTTTGTGTGAGGCGGTCGTGTTCCAGCCGAGTGTCAGGAGTGGATCATAAATTTCATATAATTTATATGCGCCTGCTTCTTCCACCATCCTGGATCACTACCACGAAGTTTTAGTACAAGTGATGGCCGCAGTTCCAAGGAGCCTGCCTCTCTTTCTCACTCTCTCTCTCTCTCTCTCTCTCGCTTTATTCCAGCATTTGTGCCTCTCAAAGATGCAGAATACCCGATGGATGGAACCTTTTTCCAAGGATTATTCTGCTTGGAGATAATTTAGATCCTTCTCCGGTGCTCCCCTTTTTCTTATTCGCCCTCATCCGGAAGACTTTCTGGTCTTGAAAAGGAGGCGGAGAAAAGAAAAAAGAGGGAGTTTTCACTTCCATGTTTTATTGCTTTGCCTTATTCGCCGGATTTCGTCCCAAACTGGCCTATTTTTCATCGTACAGTATATCAGAAGTTACAAATCACTGGCCAAACGACTAATCGAAACGCCTGCCGTCGAAAGGACACTTCTGAAGTAAGGTGTGATTGAAAAAAACACATTTCAGGACTAAGAAAGGACTTTGGTCATCATCATCATCATCATGCAACTTCCTTGACCTTCTGACCCAAGTTCTTATCGAATCTGATTTTCAAACCACAAGCCCAACCTTTGCCGTTTGAGGATGTTGCTGTCTTTTCAACTACACAAGATCATGCATGAAACCCGGGTTTATCTTGCGACATATCCTCCCAGTGTAGCATGAAGGACCAAAGTATACGTGTACTTACTCACCTCTAGTCCGTCCACCTCACCATCCAGACGCCCAAAGGGTACGAGTATGGGTTATCCCAAGAAGTTCCTGGTTGAGGGTTCACTTCTCGTTGGCTATGGGTGATCTATGAGTGTTTGGGTGCGAGCGATGCTTCTCCTCGGACTTCAATCTTAAGTTGTTGGATGTTCTTCCAATGGGGAATGGAGCCAAGTCAGGCAAGTCAGTGTTTGTTTGCGTGCGTGCGTGCGTGCGTGCATGTGTGTGAAGGAGGGAGGGAAGAAGGGAAGGAAGGATAGGAGGTTATGTTCCATGTACTGCTAAGAAGAGATCCAGGCCGTAACTTATGGAAACGACGGCCAGGAAGACGAAGCGGGGCGAAGGTGGAAGAGGAATATTTATGGCCTTTTCGGTTCCCTTTTTATGATGGAATTCACTGGAAATGGATGGCACACAGTCAGATACAAGAGCAGCACAACCAGGTCCGTTATGTACCAACATCAACAACCTGGTAGCAGCAGCATCAAGAGGCATTGATAAGAGTTACAGCACTACGATTTTCCTATCCAATCCTCTCTGTCTTTCTCGTGCTTGCGAATAATATCTTGCCGAAGTTTTGACACAAGACGATAAAGATCACGACCAAGATCCCAAACAGTATTCTATCTCCGCACCTACGTAGAGCATCTTACAGAAGTATCCTAACCCGCACAAAACAAAACATCTAAGAATTGGCCAATGCCAATTGGCTGCTTCCAATCTTCCCAGATGGGTGTAGAAACACATCCACTAGTTACCCCACTTACTAGAGACTTGGCAGTACTAATTGCAGAATTTACCTTCAATTATGGGCTCGGACATTTCACGGCCAGATGGCGATTAACTCTTAATGAAAACGTGTGATCCTGACTCATTTTTTGAACTCCCTCCCCCCCTCCTGCAATTGGAGCGAAATTAAGTGTCGAGGACGTTGGTTTTGGGACAACTCCCTCCATCAGTTCTCACTTCCAGACTTTTTCATGCAGACATACACTTTCTACATACATAGACTCTCACAGAACATTCATACGTCGTTCACATAGCCCGTCGTTCGTACCTAAGCTCATCCATAGATAGAGTGAGGTTACTCACGGGAGGAGTGGATAGGAGAAGAAGTGAATTATGGGCTTCATACTCGTCGAATCCACTCAGAACACAATGAGGAGCGCCAACCTCGACGATAATGCCTTCAAAAGAGTATCTAATACCCGGGCAGCGTTTATCATAGTTATGCATGCGCACTCTGAATCAGACCTGTCTGTTAATGTTGTACGTGCACCCAAGTAGTCCAAGGAGAGGCCTTGTCATCTTATGATGATACCATAACAGTCCTGAATATTCTTGGAATTCAATTTCAAGCCTGTTTTGGGCTAGCTTCATCAAACTAGTCATTCATTTATTGAAGACTGATGAAATTTCTCAACTATGGCTGAACGAAGTTAATTTTTCCGTTTAATCACGGTTAGAGACGCATTTTGCTCACGACACGGTTACACGATGAACCCCAACTCTGGCCGGGCATGAGGTCCGCCCTTTTCTCTCCCTGAGGAGGAGCCCCGTGGAAGTTCATTTCATTATAGAAATAAACATGGGCTGAAAAGCTTTCCTCCTGAACGAAGAGCGGGTTCTATCTCTTCCGCCACCTTATCACACCCATACCCCAACTCAATTTCATTGAACTTGACCAGGCCCAGACTATTATTTGTTAGTGGTGCAGATGATGATTCAAGTTATTAACCCTAGCTCATTCAGACAGGTTTCACGTTGATCTTGAACTCGAGGGTGACCAATACAGCGCCAACTGTTTAGCTACCTTTTTCGAAAAGTGGAGGTTAAGCATCAAGGACATGCTTAAACCCCTGCACATTTGATTTTTTTTGAAGCCCCACAAACCCCGCCGATGGCCAGAGTCAGTGGGAGACATTGATCAAGTAGGATTTGGTGAGTGCTTTGTTGTGGTTTGAATGAGTCAGTCACCCTGGCGGTGGATATCCATCCCATAAAGTAGGGAGGGGTCGACTTTTTTGACGTGTTTTTGGATTTATGTCCACATCCCAAGCAACTCGGCAGCCACGCATCAGCTCAGTTCAGCTCAGCAAGCAAGCTCAAGTCAAGTCATGACCGAAAAGAGTGAAAGAAAGAGTGGATGGACGAAAAAAACGAGACTACGGCAGAAAAAAGGCAAATACCGAAACTAAACCAACCATACATGCACCCGTTTAAGTCCATGAAGTCAGAGACAGTGCTGTCGATCAATCGTAATCCCCGAGAAATTATTGAATTGATAACCGCACAATAATCATTAGCACAGTTTGTGCTGCTTGATTGCGTCTAATTCGCAATCACTTTACCGTTGAATAGTGAAAGGGATGATGTCTCAAATTTGAGCCTGAATTTTAGGTTAGTTGAAGCGGTTGGCACTAGGCACGAACAGTATGAATGAGCACCTATATGTACTGAAGACCATTCTGGCTAGTAGTGCACATACGTAGGTTGTTGGTATGGTGTCATTGACTGAACCCTTTTCTTCTTGGGCTGCCTCTTGTGAACGAGTCTCCTAAGGTCTGGCATCATCATCCTAACAGACCCATAAATTGTCAGATATGACAGCTGCTCAGAGATCTATTTGTTCAGAGAGCCCGGGGAAGTAGGTGTACACGTGGAGTTACTACACTCTATGTGTGTGTGTGAGAGAGAGAGTGAGAGAAAGAAAGAAAGAAAGAAAGAAAGAAGAAAGAGAGTGCAAAGCCGACCCCAAAGGAATCTATGGTTCATCGGGAGTGTGAGAGTTCTTGGGTTTCGGACGAATTCACAGTCTCTGTCTTCTGTTCCAAGGCGTTAAATAAGATCAAGCGAGGTGTCGTAATGGCCATCCCTGACTTGATTTCTACCGTACACGGAGTGATGCCAGAATAGAATGATCAGGTGAAAGATCCAGTTCCTGACGTCCACAGAGCTGGTTGTCACTCCCAAAGAGGGGCTGTGGACTATCCAATGAGGATTGGAGAGTTGATGGGGTGGTGGGGTGGTGGGCTGGTGGGTCCGTCTGTCCGTCCGTCCGTCCGTCCGTCCGTTGGTGGTTCGCTCGATAAATCACCTGGACGCCAATAAATAGACCAAACCTTCCATCAATCATTGGCGATTCTCCTTTTCAACGCACCAAACCGAACCGGGGATCGAGAGAGACTCTAACTTGGTGATCGAGAGATCACACAATCACACCAAATCTCACCTCGAGCTCAAAACCAAGAGGTGAGTGAAAATGAAACCAAATGGTATTTCTTCACATCCGTCGAGGAACGAGAATTACTTTTCACTTGAAGCCCGATCTACGTACTAGATCAACCGGGTTTTGTGGAATGGGATCGTCATGGGATAACGACCACGCGAAGAGTAGTGAACGGCAGGGACAAACTGTTTTAACGTTCAAACGTTCAAAAATGAATTGTTTGTCAAGTGATACTCTTTGAGTGTTCATACATCCAATTAGCAATGACCCTTTTCTATAAAGGTTGGGTCATCTCATGAGTCGCATTTAAACACAAACTCACAAAACGGGTCAATGACGAAAGGATTCGAGCCCATTGTTGATCATGAGCATGCTGAAGTTTCCTGTAATACCTCTATGCAAATAGATCGTAGTAAGCAATACCTACATTTCTTGTTCTTGATCCATACTTAACTACTGCCAAATGCCCGGATTATAAAAAACAGCATCCACGCATCCACATCACTTTAGTTTGAGAAGCATTTGGGTGAAAAATGGAGTGGATTCGAATGTCAATCCTGGATATCAGGAGAGAGAGAGAGCGAGAGCGAGATCGAGGATTGAGGATCGATGAACGACAATGGTTGAAGTTGCCTTGGTGTTTGTGGCGGCCCATGAATGGTGAGAAATGATGAATTACCAATCAGAAAATTGTCGGCAGCTCAGCAAGAGGATCCGAGATGATGATGATGATGGTGGTGGTGGTTATGGTGGAGAGGGCAGTGGTTGGTTGGGAACTGAGCCAGCAGCAGTCAGAGGTACTCGGCTCGCTGCTGGCCCGTTTAGTTCAAGCTTACGTATTGCTCAATTTTGATGAGATTTGAACGGATGGAAGTCAAAAACACCTGATCCAACCATGAACAGATCATTTACGAACAAGGGACGATCCAGCGTGACCACGATCGATCCTCCCAGCTGAAACGCCACAACGTTGACAATGTATTACTTAGTTTGGAGAACCAATCTACGGTGGTTGCCGGCCGTCGGGAGTGTCAGATCGGATCCACGAATCTACTCGTAGCCACAGTACCAAAGAACCAAGTGCAGCACTTGTACCTTGGCCGGTTTGAAGGGTATTCCCTCGCAAAGTGAATTTCACGGATAAGGGCCTGGAGGGTGATTAGGCGGCAAATGAGAGGGTATCAATGACAAAATTGCTGTTCCACCAACAATGAATATAGTCAATGACGATCTTTGGATACAAAGCACCCACCCACCCACTTACCAACTTCTCTGAAAGTCAATTTTGAAAAGCGAGAATTTCCGAGACTTGTTGATTTCCAAGCATCCATCCATCCAACCTTCCATGTATCTATCCAACTATCGATGATCTATCCATCTCCTTGGCGGGCAAACTAGCCATGGGTTCGTTCTTCCATTTACCAAACCATCTACGAATGGTTTTGCTGGATCTATTCGTCCTGGATCTACAGACGGTCGGACGGTCGGATGGATGGATGGATGGATGGATGGATGGATGGATGGATGGACGGATGGTTGGTTGGTTGGATACACGCGCATTGGAGCAGGTTTGCGAGTGATTACCGATCCAGCCACCAACAACCAATCAAGACGAAACCATGGAAATCATATTTCCATCATTCAAAATCATAATTTATAGCGAAGTTCCTCTTGATGGGCTCGCCGTCGTTGTTTGAGATCGGTCGCTTTTCGCTCGAACCAAAATAAAAAAGAACTCGAATACTCAGGAGGCGGGCGATCTGCCTGTTACGAACGTTGAAGCGTTCCTGGAGATCCTGACGACTTCGAAGGTCTTTAGAAAGAGGGCCCCTTTTTAGTTGTCAATCTCGGAACTTGGGCCAAGCAAACCGGATAGGAAGGCATCTCATGATTGGTATCACGAGTTCATTGGGAGAAGGCGACGCCGATGGCACAACGAGATCAAGACAGTGACTCTTCTCATCCCAGCGACGAGAATCTTGGACGGGAGAATTCCCTCCGAGTTTTGTGTACAGAAATGAGAATGAGTTCGGAAGATGGAATGCACATTAATTATTGGTCATCCATCCATCATGTTCGATCCGAGTGGTTCTGGTCGGCAGGCACCGATCTAGCCCAGGACCAACCAGGCCGACCGGCGCCCACTCGGTCTCAGGCGGTTGGTTGGCTGGCCAGCAGAGGGATGGTGGGATTGAACTGGGAGTCCGGTCACAATTCGCACGTACCCAAATTGTGAGATGGCCGACCCAAAACGAGAGAGTAGAGGATTGTTCGAAGAGGAGATCGAACCTGGAGAGGAGAGGGACGGGGCAGCCTTTGACTGAGTCCTGAGAAAAGGATGCCACGCTTGATTGGATCCATTTGTGTATATGGAACATTAATCCTAAGGGCCAATCTTGACAATGTTTTCCTCTGTCTCACTGTCTCTCTGTCTCTCTGTCTCTCTCTCGATTGAAAGAGCTCGCTCGTCGGCCGATTTAGACGGAATGAAGAACCATTCGAGTTGGACGGAATGGGAGAAAACAAAAGCCAAGTTGTTTTGTCCCAGGCATTTTCATTGGTTTTTGTTCCGAATGCCCTTCTCCAGCAAATTTTGATACTGTATGGAACAAAACTTTGCCGTCCATTGATCTTGTCCTTCGGGATTTGGCTTTGATTTGTTTTGATTTGCTGTGGTCTTTATCACCTCGAAGGCCGTGGATTTGGGCCGTGTCAAAGTCTGGCGAATGGTTCGATGATATTAAAGGATAACACTTTTAGAGCACGAATGCGCAAGAAATAACCTCTGGCGCCCAAAGATGTGTTGTTTCCTTCTTGGGGGTGGTTTGAATATGAACACTTTGATAACTTGGACAATCATGTCAATGAGATTTTGGTGAGGCCTTCCTACCACCATTTCAAGGTGCTGTGATTTGAAGGCACTGAGGCTTTGTATTTACTCCAATGCCGACCATCCGGGTCATAATCTCGGGCGTTTGATCTATAAGATTAGTCATGTTACATTTTCGGTGTCAGATCTAGCCGTCCAGTGCTCCCATTTCCAGCATTTCGAGAGAATGAGGAATGAGCTTTGGATGAAGATTGGTTGTCGTCGTTTCTCTCCCAAGTACTAGAACGTACATACCGTCGAACCACTGGGTTAGTCATGGCAGGCAGTGTCCGGAGCTCGTTTCGTTGTTTGGTTGGGACTCGGGGGCTCGGAGGAGTTCTGTAGTACATGAGTGGTACTCGTAATATGCCTTGTACATCCTAGAAGTTCCGAGTGTAGTGGTGGTGTTTGCGGTGCGATGCAAGTAATAGCAGCAGCAGCAGCAGCGGCATCAGCAGCAGCAACAGCAGCAGTGGTGCCACTTGGAGTGGTCTTGGTAGCGGTAGTATCAGTAGTAATGCTGTACGTACTTTTCGGCTGTCACAAAATGCTTTGATGGATGTTTTATGAGAATCCACAACAATCTTCTGCTTCTGCTTCGACGTGGTCGTCGTGGTCGTCTTGTTCTTTGGGTAAAATGAGGGATTTGATTCATTACCACACCAGTCCCATGCTAGGTCTACACAATTGCTCAGACGAGGACGACGACGAGGACGACGACGACGAAGGAGACGAGCGAGTGAGGCCGAGCCATGATGAGATCGATGGTCGTGGCAATAGTTGTTTCATATTTATTGCTTGTCCTGAAAATCCAATCCCACCAGAGCGCGCGTCCGTGATGCCAATCCATCTCTGAGCCTTCACAAATGGAGAGAGGGATGGATCAGAAACCAACCATTTGTTGCATGCATACATGCACTCCGCCAAACCTCGTGAAGGAAGATCATCCTCGGCTCCGCCAGGACTGAAAGAACGAACCAATCTCAATTGACCGAGTCTTCTTGGCTTTTTCCGAAAAACCAACCAGTCACAGCCGAATGAACTCCGGTGATCGAAATGACTTTCCTTCTTGGCATGAAGACCACGACGACGGCAATAGTGACGGCGACGACGATGAGGGGGAGTTTGATGGTCGTTGAAGATGGAAAAGATCAATTCCATTTGGCCAATCACTCATTAAAAGGAAGGCGATCAAAACTGATAATTCACACACCCGCAGCAACTCAAGCTCGCTCACAACAGCCACGCACATAAAGAATGATGATGATGATGATGGTGATGGTGATGGTCTGTACTTTGCCTGAACTAATCAACCAACAAAAACAAAGGAATGCTTTTCAAAAAAGAATCAAAACTGTGGAAAGTAGAACCTGGGATTGAGCGCAGCAAATATTTCGCATTGGATGCCAAGTTTCTCCCAAGACGGACAAGTTGGTCAAGAAAGCGAAACACCGCATACCACACTTCAGACATCGGATTCCTTTCTTCTGTTACATTAATGATGATCATAAGATATGAGCAGTGCCTCCATGGTGTTGGACTACATCTCCTCCTCCTCTTCGTCATTCCGTGCCTCAATGAAGCGTCAGATTTTTGGTCGTGGTTGTTATTGTGGCAAAACTTGGCCCATGACTGCCTGACTGCCTGACTGCCTGACTGCTCGACTGCCTGACTGCCTACCTCCCTCCCCTACCTCATTCTTGACTCGAAAAAATTCCCCCCAAAACCCAGAGAGGGCTTTTTCGACGTGAAGATCAGCTGAATTCTGAAGCCGGTGCCACAACATTGATTAATGACCTTGTTCAACATGAAGCTAGCGGGATTGATCCATGGCTCGATAGATGATAAGACCCGACCAACCGAGAGCAAAGAATTGAAGACGAGTTCCGTTCAACCATTATTGCCACTACTGCTTCTACTCATAGTGCAACTTCTTCTATTTCAACAACAACACCACCACCAACAACAGCCACTAGGACGATGAGGATGGTAACGATAGTAATGATATGCACAGATGAAATTGGCCAAATCGCTCAATTTGATTGATTGCTTGACTTTGGATTGAAATGAATACTAGCCTCGCTCATTCGCCATCTACAAGAATGCCGGTGTTATTGACCAAAAACGCTCATGCCTCTGTCGGATGTGTCTAAATCTTTTGGATTAATGCAGCCGCAGAAATGGTGGATCCGTCCGTTAAGTACATCACATCGTGGACAACAGCCAACCCTACTGGCTTCTTGGCAAAGAAATGAAATTGCATCATCGGCCGAGCGACTTATCGAGATTTTTCCACTTGCTAGATTTAAGGTAAGAGTCGTGGATCCTCTGCGAAATCCTCGGCTGATTTAATTGACTTGGTAAGGGGCAAGGTTTCTTTGACTTTCTGGAACCATCGTATCAGCCCGATACTCACCATCTTAGCTTCTCGTCCAAGAGCATTGATATTGATCCCCTCCTCCAAGTGATCCACCTGACGGAGCGCCCCCTCCCCCCCCCCAGGTCTTGGTATTTGGCATTGGACTCATGGAAAGGGAAAGGGATATGGACCAATCTGAACTGCATTCATAGGTTTACTTGGGAAATCCGACCCACAATTACCGCTATTCATCCGAGCATACCGATTGCAAATGGTCGCGGCAGATTTCAATCGTAAACCCAAGCAATCTGAAATGTACCAAACGGCTCTGCAGCTTATTGGGTTGGATTGACTCTTCCAAGTACTCACCTAGTGGAACAATTACTGGCTCTACATGTGGTCAGGATGGGGAGACAAACAAAGGAGAGGAATGTCCACTTATTCATCCTTCTCCTGATGTCCTAAACGGGCAAATTGTGTCAAAGATTACCTTGTAGACAGACTGCCAATACGAATATGACCATCATTGTCTCACACTTCTTCAAGAGGCTCTGCAACATTCGTACTGTTTAATAAGTGTGTTAAATGATGGAAGAAGTCCAATCCCTCTCCCAAATCTCTAACGAACGTCCGCGTAGAACCGGGCCTTTAATGATCCTGTGTCCTCCTCCTCCTCCTCCTCCTCCTCGTGTCACTCACTCAACCTCTTGACGAGCTGTCCGGCAAACACCGACATCCACTTCGAAAGGCCATTAGGAAAAGGCGAGGGGAATGAAGAAATGTCGTAAATTTCATGTTTAGTTGTTTCTCCAGCTTCGGTAAATATGCTTAGGCGCGAGTGACTGGCTGAAGGGTAATGAACGATCAAATGATGATGTCCCAACCAAGCATGTGTTGCTCCCTGGCTTCCTTTATTCCTTCCTCTCGTGGCCAAATGTGATGTGGTCTGGTCTGGTCTATGTTGTACATGACTGGCAGCAAAGAAGAAAGACAGAAAACTCATTCCGACCCTGAAGACGCTAGAATGGCTGTTGTTGTAGATTTAAGTAAAATCTAAACCCAGCAGGAGGTCATTGGGTTGGCATGGACCTCTGACATATGCATACACGGGCATATACCGTGTCTAGGGGCACCCATATGACCCAGAGCGGTGCATGGCTTGTAGGTAGATTAAACACCCAAGCCTCAATTGCCCCAAAGAATTGGTTCAAGGAAAATCCTCGAGGTCGGTTTGAATCCCAAGCGTAAATGCATTCCATTAATATGTAATTGCGGGAAGTAGTCTTTGAGACCATGGGGGCTCTCATGCGATCATCTATGGCCCCAAAGGTGTTGAGGTAAGTTACAGTCTTGGTAATAATGACCCTAAAAAGTTAATAGCCGGCTCGATTTGGCTTCCCGACTACTCCACAACTGTCGCAGCCAACGAGTCGATCCTCGTTGTTCATTCAATTTCGAGAGAAAGAGAGAGAGAGAGAGAGAGAGAGAGAGAGAGGGAGAGGCTCGTGTCGCCCATTCCAGCCTCGTGGAGGTCGGATTTCATGCAGGGTTGATATGAGTGTAGCTTCTTCGCCTTAGATTGATTCTTTAGCCCAGCTAGACACGTGGGTTCCAAGTCATTCCCTGGCCTGTGATTCCCTAACAAGGTGAAATGAGCGTGTCATTATCGAGTCAAATTGTTTGCTCAAGAGTTGTCAATTTGCCACCCAGAGACATCATCAGACCCACCTTCATTAGGACGGACCTCTGTGTGCGTGTTTAGAGATGAGTGAACAAAGTTTTCATCACATTTTAATCACCCAGCCCAACGGATCATTTGTCACCGGTCCTCACGAACAAGGCCGGCCTTGTTCACCCTCGTCTCATTCACACATCCGGCCGTACCGCAGAACTCGTCGCCTTCCAGAGATTCACAGTTTATGAATGTCCACATCATCCACATGGCCGAGGACGACTCCCCCGCTGTCCCTTGTTTGCCATGCCTGCTTAGCCTCCCCTGCTTGTCCTCCTCCTCCTGACCCCCCTCCCCCCCTCCCCCTTGAGAGACGTTGGTTAGTGTACTTCAATTGAATTCAACCCATCGAGGGCGACGACTATTACGTCGACGAGGGCGACCCACCCAATGTTTATTTTGAGTGATTTCTCAAATCACCGCCAACGAAAGACAAGTCTTTTACATACTTCACCCGTATACACATACTCACACGGTAGTGGACGCAGGGGACAGAGCTACAAACTGAAAGAAAAGGGCACTAATTTGGTGGCCCATCATCTGTCAGGGGCTGGTTATTGACGAAGGAGTGTGAACACAAGGCCATCATCATCAGGATGATCTTTAATTATCGATCTTTTTTTCCATCCATTTTTGTTCCTTTAACTACTTCAAGTTCCGTCCAATTGTACGATGTTGCGACCGTCGTTTACGGCCAAGGATCATCAACATCATCATCTTCATCACCATCGTCGTCGTCATCATCTTGGCCGTCGCCATGATGAGATGAAAGGGGCTCTCGGTAGGTAGGAATGTATTTATTGTGGTGGGGTTTCTTCATTTTCTGATTTATGGTTATTAGTTCTCGCCTTCTTCTCGTTCCATTGCCCCACCGAATGTGGAGATGCTGGGGCAGCGAGGAGGACCACCTCCTCCTTCATAGCGAGCCAGATAGATAGATAGATCCTTCCTTCCCTTCCTTCACTTCTACCCAACAACAGAGAGTTGCAGAGCAGTGCCTCCATTTTTAGATGAAGGGGCTCCAGTGAGTTTTCGTCTACCAGGTATCTACTATGTATCTATTCTATATCTCTCTGGCCAACTTCATCTGAACACACAATTGGAGGAGGTGGAAATGACGACTGCGGCTGACTGATCTGATGCTCATAAGGCAGGCCAAGCCGTTTTGCATTTTGTTTTTCTGCTCGTCGTTATGGCTGAATTGTAGAAAACCGTTTCTGGATCGCCTGGTGATTTTATTGGGACCCATTTTCATACCGGGTTGTGCGACCTATGACGAGGTCAGGTACAACACAACACAATACGGAATGGAACAGAAGAGGAATGTATGCGGGACAGCGTGCTATTTGTGTATGCAAAGATTCCGATCCATAGCCAAGTGAGCGAGCGCCATCGGCATGTGCTCATGGTGGATGGAAACTATTATTTTGGCTGAGGGATGTGTGTTGCCTTGGCTTTAATCCTTCATTTGTCTTGTCTTGCGCATGATAACACTCCATATCTAATGTATCTTTTCCTTTTCTGCCTTGGTCTCTCATCGGCAATGAGCGTATGAATAATATATTAATGTTCAACCCGACCCGACCCACCCGAGTGAAGAAGGCGGGCCCTGGCTCCCTATCCTAGGATGGATCCCACCCTGTGTCTCCGTTGCCTTTGGTGCTTGTTCCTTGTTCCCTCTTCGTCGAACGATTGGATTGGATTGGAATGCATCCATTCAATGGGATAGGGGGCTATAGTACATGTATGTACTGTATGTGTGCGTGTGTGTGTGTGTGTGTGTGAACACTCCTATACAATACAGTATTCAGTACGAATGTAGTAGTAAGTCGGAGATGCATGCATTTATGTCTGTCGCTAGCGATCATCACCATCAAATAGTTGTTGGATTCTTGGCGCTTCGGTCACAACTCGGCTTCGTCATCCGAGTTCCTCTGCCACTATTGAGAACATACTATTGTTGTTGTTGTTGTCGAGCCTCTCATAATCGCCTTGACTTTTGACGTTCTTCGTCTTGTTCTTCACCGTGCCCCGTTTTGTGTCTTCACGTACATCTGTCAACACCTGAGACATGGACCTGGCGTGTGCGTGTGTGTGTGCTTGTCTGTGTGTGTGTTTGTCTGTCTGTCCTTTGGCCAATCTACCCAAGGTCTAATGTAAATCCCCCGTTTAATTGGGGGCAGCCAATAACAATGCCGTTAAGTGGTGTCGGTCACAAGCTTTGAGCATTCTTCTCGTTGATTTTTTGCATTCGCCTTGTTTTCTTTTCCTTAACTCCTCTTCAATCCTTCTTCACGAGATGGATTTGAGGTCCACTTTAAACGTTGTTGACGACGATGAGGGTGAGAAAGAAGCAGAAGTCGAGGATGAACAAGACGAAGAAGAAGGAGAAGGAGAGTGACTTAAGCAACAGAGCCCACAAGAGCGTGTTGCTCCTAAAATCTTGTGACATTTCCGAGGCGTGATTGGATCACATTTGCCCATTAATGTCCAATTACACTGGCTATTGAGCGTCAACCCGATTTCTCTCCTAAGTGCTCACACCAAGTGAGACAAAGATGATGAACCCTTGTTGTCCCTTGGGCCCAGTGCTTCCGATCCCACCCAAATCGGGCTCTGATTCACATGGTATTCCACATGCGCTTGAACTTGAACCCATTCGAGTCATTGGACTGCTCACCTAGATCATGAGTCAAGTGTGATCAAATCTGATTTTCCCGCTGAGGTTGTTGAGATTGATACCTTGAGGCTCAACAGGGAAGTGGGATGTGGCAGCCTCATCCTTATTTGCAGCCTCCTCCTGCTCCTCCTCCTCCTCGTCTTTGACTCTTTTCCTCTTTTCCTCTTCCCACTTTGAGTGCACTAGGTAAGCACACTATCTGAGTACTTTCATCGTTGAAAGTTCCCGTAGTAGCCGGACTTGCAGTTTTGAAAGACAAGCGGACACATTCAGTAGAGTAAGGTGATGGCCCATGATTCGTGCCCTAAAGCTAGCCTCGAGATTTTGTTTGATTTCCTTCACCTCACTGTAAGAATTGGCTTGGACGGTTTTGTGCACAATGTCTCGAATCATCAGAGAGCATTCAGAATCTTGGGTGGCTCAGATATATATATCAAGGTAGCCAGGAAATGGGTAGGTGCTACTAAAGGAAGAGTGATATTTCACTCTTCTTGTGAAATATGTTTCTGGGCTGGCCACGAGAGAGCCTCCGTACGTATATTGTCAGTGTGAGCAATTTGGGCTTGATGGGTTCACGGAGAATTAAAGTGCTCAAGCTCTCCTGATCCGCGAGAAAGTCGTCGCAAAAAAGCCAGCCATTCTCGGGGGACAAAAATGAGTGATTTACGATTGACCATGAGAAATGGCTTGTTAGGGAAATTTTCGAAGGATTATTTTTTTTCCCGGGGAAGATAAGTTTTCCCCCGTTGGACCCTTTCCTCATTGGGACACTCGCGTTTCCATTACATGAGTTCTTTTACTTTTACTTCTTCGACTTCAAGGCAGGTCGTACATTGTACATACGTACGAGGTACAACAACAGCAAGCCACTCACTTGACAGACAGAGGAAGAAAGAGAGAGGCTTAGAGTGAATTGTCACCTACCTCAGTCATTCGCTCAATAGCCATTGTGAGTGTGTCTTCTAGTAGGAGTAGGAGTGGTATGTTGTAAAAGAAATCTTGTCGTTCGTTCGTTCTTTCCTTTGTGCCTGAACTCGAGCTTCAAACCAAAATTTGTGGCCACTTTCGACTCTGCTTGTTCTCCCCGACCATTTGTCGAGAACTTATGGCTTTTCGAGGGACCATTTGCTTCTCTAATTACTGAAAGGAACGAGGCCGAATGAACAAGAAGAGCAGGACCAGAATGACGCACGCACGCACACACAGTCTACATTGCACAGGGCACAAAGCACATAACAGCACAGACTCGTCGTATTCTCCAAATATTTCTCGCAGTTGCCCCACGTGCCTGCCACCAAAACGATCCCTTCCTCATGCAAATGGAACACTCTGCCAAGACATTCAATACCAATGGAACTCATACTCACTCTAATATTTTTTTTTGTCTACCTAACCCACAAAACGTCGAGGACCGGGTTCTGTCGTCGCTCCATCGGGATGGAGGTTGGAACCTGAGTGAACAGAGAGGGGGGAATCGAGGATTTTGCTCAGTGTTTGGAATGATAATACTCCGCATCCTCTGGGTCCCTTCGAGTTTTACTTTGTGGCTCTAATTGTGTTCCAGAGGCGCCAACTTAAGTAAATTTCAGGGTGAGAAAAATGAGTCCCCTTGAAAGTGTCGTTTTTCTTCAAAGTTTTTAATTAGTTGCACCAACCCACCAACCAGTCGACATACACATCCTGCTTCAGTATTTCAACATGAATAGTGGTGCGCCTCGAATCTGAGAGGCAAGACTCAAAGCTTTTCTGCCAAGGAAATATAGTATGTACTGAACTAGGTACGTACGTGTAAGCCAGGACCGACGAATGCACAAAAGCGCGTGAGAAAATGCGAGATCAATCAGCTCTTTTTCCGGGCAAACGGGGGGAAACTCTGAGAAAACCTTTGGTTCGCTGGCACTGCAGGTTCGCGAGATCCAATGACAAGATCCATCTCGAGAAGAAGTTGGTCCTGAAGATGGAGAAAAAGACGAAGAAGAAAAAAAGCTCCAGAAGAATTTCAATCAGGAAATTTGTCAACGTTTGATTCGAAAACTTTGGCAGCCACCCACCGGAGTAGTGGAGTAGTTTGTCGTGCCTCTTTGAAGCGACTGTCACTTACACAAACAGTTGGTGAGGAGTTCGCTTGGTCGGACATGGAGCGTGGGCAAATCGAGAAGCCATTGACGAATGGGCTCCCTTACCTCTTACCTCCTATCTACGTATGCATGTCCGTCCATACACAGCACGTACTGCTATATGTAACATGATCTGAATCCAAGTTTTGTTCGAAAAATCATCTATTGGTGGCAGTTGGGGAGGGTGGCGGCTAATTGCTGAGGTGGTTGGGTATGTGGTATTTGAGATTTGAAATGATGATCGAAGTGGTATTAGTAGTTAGTAGTGATTGCCTTTGTTCTTGGGATCAAAAGCGTTTCAACCCCGATGGCCGCCATAACACCTTCCGATACCAGACACCGTGAAAGAATGCATTAAACGAGGCACCTTCATCCCAAACCCCAACCACTGCCGAAAATGGGAGTCAACCCATGAGCATTAGCAACCACCGTTGGTGGGACCATGGGATAAACGACTAAGAGATAATTCCGGCAGTGCGTGATCTGCGTTCAGTTTTATTCGTTTTCATAATCCAGGGGGTGGATCCGTGCTTGACATTTTTGTTGGATTTATGTTCGAATCTTCTCTCTTTCTCACCACCATTGAACATCATCATGGTTGGCACACGAACTCATACCAGTGGAGTAACAACATACACGTCGTACGTACAGATCAACACTCGCCATATCGGTGAGTCTCTCGTCTCTCCACGCCCACTGAGAAATGCTATTACGGAATCATGTAGTATGTTCACCGTACCTACAAACATACCATGCCTAACCACTTTGGGTTGGCTCTCCGGAGATGGATGCCAAAAGAGTCGGGAAAGTCAGGAATTCGCCGAGGATGCCTCCAGGTACATCCGGGTCTCGGGTACCGTATACCTCGTGGACAATGGTCGATCCATGTGGGAGCTGCTTCCTGATTAGTAGGCCACGCCATCGACCATGATCATGACGTCGGCCCGGTCCAACGGCTTGCCACTCCACTTGGGAAGCGGGCATTGTTGTCGTAAATCTTGGGAAACGAACTCGAATCATCTTGATGGCCATGGTGGTGGAGGTTCCATGGGCTACCAAACCATCTTGGGCCAAGACGAGATCTCTTCCATCGAAAAGAAGAAGAAAGACTGCCTGAGAAGCTAAACGAGAAGGAGGAGGAGGAGGAGGAGGAGGATCAACCCGCTCCTCTGCAAGACGTAAACTAATCACACAATTCAAAATTCTGATCCGCCCCTTTATATCTCGTCGAATCCACTGGCGAGAAACGGGAAATCTCGTGGCGTTGGATGATCGGCATATGGTTCCAGAGAAGATGATGATGCTCCGGCAGCTGGAGCCAGTGGCCAAAGCACCAAAGCGCCAAAGCGAGAAGATCCAAGCCTCATTACGAAACTAATGGCCATCGATGACACTTCGCATTGTTGATGTTAGTCTAAAAAAGAGCCATCCATAACGCCATGATTCTCGCAGTGCTGTTGGATGTCTTTACGCTCCTCCGTCCGTCCGTCCACGCTGCAGCCACCTCGTACGTCGATCGTTGGATCGTTGGATCGCTGGATCGCTGGAGGTTATAAATATGCGACTGAATTTTGACAAGCATCATGTAACATAAATCCTCTTATTGGCAGGTTTGCTCCGTAAAAAGGAGTGCTCATTTTCGCCTTGGCAAAAGCCACCTCCTCGTTCCTGGCTTCTCGGCTCTTGTCAGAACATATTGAATCAACCATCACCCGACCATACCCATCGAGTGAACTGAACATTCAGACGCACTCCCCATGTACTCTACTATGTACATCGACTCACATACTCACAGACGTACATACAGGGTGTACAATTGGGTACATCCATCCATCCATCCATCCATACACACACACATACACACGTACATCCATACATACCTATATCCAAGATCGCCCGAAAGGTCTCATGAACGAACAGGCATCCAACTGCACTACTACGTACAACCAAACGAACAACGAACTCATCATGCCATTCAGGATCCATTTTGCATCCGCCCAGGAATAGATGGGTACGTTGTCTTCAAAAGGCAGCAGCAGGACTTTCTTTTGGGTCGGGTCGTAATCGTAAAAACAATACATCGATTGAACGCTTGGTACTTACGGAAAGGTGGCTGGCTGGCTGGCTTGAACGCTCGCGGAGAAAAAAATGGTTTCCCAGGT
Source organism: Tigriopus californicus (assembly GCF_007210705.1). Classification (NCBI taxonomy): domain Eukaryota; kingdom Metazoa; phylum Arthropoda; class Copepoda; order Harpacticoida; family Harpacticidae; genus Tigriopus; species Tigriopus californicus. The sequence continues at coordinate 15,286,640 of NC_081447.1, forward strand.
CCAACCAGAGAGAAATTGATGAAAACGCCGTGGTTTGATTTAGTTGGCCAATGATGGTGGGGGTAGATAGGCGACTTTTTATGCACCACTAGGATTCGCAATTGAAACGGTGTGAAATTACCACCTTCCAGATGAGACGTGAAAAAAAACCAGGTGCTCGGTGGTGGCTTGGGCGATGAGCCGCGGTGAGTCTCGGACACGATTTCTCAGCCCTCATTGACATGTTTATGCGCCACAATAGTCATGCATAATAGTGATTAGGAACATTAAACAAAATAGAACATCATCCCGATCCACTCCCCACCGAGCTCAAGGCACTTTCATCAAGGGAATCAAAGGCCATGCATGCAATCATCCATCCATCCAGGGCAAGATCCAGGGGGCTTGAGCTCTCATGGTTGGTGGGTATTCTTGTACTTCTCGTGAATTGTCTCGCAAGAGAAGTCACTGATTCCCGACCGATATCGGGTTTGATGCCCAAATTGGACAGAGGACCCGTCCGAATTCTGAACGTAGTATATCTTCCAAATCTTTCATTCCCGAATCGCCGCGGTTGAGGGCCATAAATTACTCACCCAATATTCCCTCCGAGTTGTTAAGAGGCCTCTCACAATTATTCGATGATGGCCCATATCAACGTACGTACACCGTAGGGACTACTCGTAGATAATCGTCCGTGTGTTTTTACGTATTTAACAGCCCTGAGAACACGTACGTTTCTCGGGTTGTACGTACACATACGAGTATCTATTCTTTTTCATCTGCATCTCATCTTGAATATGATCACGATTTGCATGGCTCTCGCTTTCAATTTCAGGCGCACTTAGGAGCAGGCAAAAACAACCTGCTTCAATGCCAACACTAGGAGGCAGTGGTTGAGCAGCGGGCAGGCGCTATCAACGAACTCTTTTGGAAATCTGCCTTAAACCCCGAAACACCGATTTCTGGTGGGATCCTAAATCTTGTCCTCTTTGGCATTTCGGGTGTTTTGGGTGGAGGAATCTTTGCATTTGCCCAACGAGACAACGAGACAACGAGAGAACGAGCCAACGAGGTGCTGGAATAGCTCGTCTATCGTCTCGTCTTGTTTGGTCAGCCATTCAATTTGTTTTGATTGGCAGATGAGTGTTGTTTATATGATTTCTTCGTGTCTCAAAAGGCTCATAAACGAAATGAAGATTCCTCCACGACTGACTCAAACGCTGTGGGAGATCAATCCAAAGAGATAGCACAACTTCAATGAGTGGGGGCCTCGCCAATGGGTGATCCTGCCCAGAGAGACAATCAAAGGGTTCCTTGACACTCATCGCTCTGATTACAGAACTACAAGTACTCGTAAAATGCTACACCAAGCAAGTACTGTACGGAACAAAGCTCTCGATCCATCGGGGCAAAGCACAATACAATTAAGCACGACTTTCCGCCTCAATCATTGATGCGAATAAATGCGAATCCGCGCAACAATCATCTTTGTTATGATTGTGATTATGTTGATGGAAATTTTATCTGAGAGACTTGGTGTCTTTGTGTTCCAACCTGAAAGGCATGGGCCCAGCCCGGACTTGTTGAAGCGAAACATCAAGAGTGTAGCATGAACAATGAACATGAACACCTTCAGACACAGTGGGTGTGTATGAAACTGAACCAAATATTCCAGCCTTTTCATATCTCTTTCAATTTTTTGGGCTTTCCCAATCGATTGGGATAGTTCCCGGACCTTGGTGGTCTGGTTCAAAGAGACGGGCCTCGTTTGAGTTGTGACTTAAGATGATGAGAAGGAGGATACTTAGCTGATTACATTACGCTAGTGCTCATAATTCAGTGTCCCCTTCCCTATACCATGGTCCTTAGTGTAATAGTATGAGAGGAACCAGGAGTCGTCAGGAGTCGCCCGTAGTCTGTGCTACGGGTCGTTTGAGCCATTTGTGCCATTTGTGTGTGCAGAGGGTGCCCATGCTGTTCCAAGTTGGAACTCCACCAGACTCCATGCTGTACGACGAGTAAGTTAGTAAGTAAGTCAGTAAGCAAGCGAGTAAGTAAGTACGAGGTCCTCACGATCTGGGCTGCTCTTTAAAAAGTTGAAGACAACGAAGAGGGAGAAAAAAAAAGAAGAGAAGGAGAAGGAGGAGAAGGTTGACTAAATCTATGACTTTCCAAGTCCTCGTAATTTGAGCCTTGTCGACAGAATGAAATGAGCACAGACATGCTGGAGAGGCCTAGATAAGCCAAACGTGCTCAAAAGGTTTCCATGGAAAACAGCTCTAAGGCCAGCCTGGCAAACACTCCCCTTGAATCTTGATCACTCGGAAAGACGACCTCTTTTGAGAGTCTGGCGGCACGTGTGTGAGTGAAGAGAAAATATTGCGTACAACCGATGTGTGGATGTCGAAAAGTTTGGCAGAAGATGAGAGTCATGCCGCCGCGTATTGGCTGGCGTTGAGTGGTGAAGTCCTGAAGCCTCGGGAACTTGGAACACAATCTTATTCTTTCCCCATGCCTCATGAGTAAGAGCCTGTCTTTCCGTTGAACTTGTAGTAGTATCTATGCTTCGTGGCACAGAAAGACACAGAGAGAGAGAGAAAGAGAGCTCAACCAGACTTGCCAGAACTTTCCTAATAGATTCAAAGCTTTTTCTTTACGATATCGCCAGTTGTATGGTTTTTAAAGGAAGAGCTGGAACGCTCGAGCAAAGAATTATGAATCCGCCCTGCTCTCTCGTGGACACTGCCAAAAAACAGACCAAAAAGGTGCTCGCATACTTAGATCTCAACATCACCGGTTCATTCTGGAGCAAGCAGTCTACCTACATAGCAAGTAGTTAACTCGAAAATGGCGACACGTTCCATTGATTGACCAGCTGACCAAAGGATCTCCTCCCTTGTGCAATGCAAAAAGCTACCCCTTCGCTAATAGCTCGGTTGTTCTTCCAGTTTGTTGTGGAACACTCCTGAAAGAAGATGAGGATAGGTCCGAAATCTCAACCCGTGGATCATGGCCAGGATTTTGATCAGTGGCCCCCAACTGACACTCTAAGAAGTCTTGGTTAGGATCTACATACTTTAAGATCGTAAGTTTTCAACTTGGAAGGCATGTTTATGAGCGGCTGTTGTAGTTTTTTCCTCTAGCTATGTAGCACGTAGAGCTCTGGTGGCCACGGTCGGATCTCCGGTAAAGCTTCTATGTTCCCAAGAATCCACGTTGTCGAACTTGGATGGAACAAAAAAAAAAAAACAAGACGAAACAAAAACTCATCTCATTTCTCCTCTGTCCGTCCGTTCGTCCTACTGATTTGTTGCTAATACTCTAGGAAAACATTGCAAATCTCACCTTGAATGCGGCGAGTGTCACGGTCCACGAACGAATCGTCGTTTCGCCCCCAAGTCTTTGACGCGGGTAGTTATGGATCACTCCTACTCTTATTATGAGACAGTACGTACGTACAGTACAGTGCAGAGTACTGTATGCAGGTCCGTAGAGGGGGTGATGGGACCGAGGCGAGTGAGTCGTCGTCGTCGTTTTCGTTACCCTCTATCCGTCTGTCCATGGTTTTTATCTTGAATGAGAGCTGGGGATTAGGCCTTGATGGACTGTTATTGTTATTGGCCTTTTCCCTCCCCTCAGTTGCTCTCCATTTATACGACGATGGCGGCGATTACTGCACAGCCACATACTGCGTGCCTCCTAGGTCCACAGTTAGTACATTTCCGCAGGCCTTCAAGTCCAAGTAGAGATTATATGGACGGAGAAATATGGTCATGAGGGAGATTTACTAAATTAGACAACCAGACTTAAAAAAACTTCATCAGCTCTCACACGGCTCGGTGTTCTGTATATACTATGAAAACTCGACAATCAGTCTGAGCATTTGTAGTGAAGTGGGCGACGACTCATTTTTCGGTCTTAGCCTTCCTTCTAAGGGAAGCAGCGAAGGTGTTTTGCCTTGGCAAAAAGAGCGGAGAAACGCTCGAGTTTGAAGAGATTGCGGTAATCATCCATAGATATGCCATTCTTGTACCCCTCATATGAATTGGCCATGTTCCACGTCCCATATGGAACGTGGGATCAAGCGCCTTGGCCCCTTCGCTTCGACTTGGTCTTCCACCATTTTTCTCCGAGGGTATTTAACTCCCGAGGAGCCATTCTCCTCCTTCTCCTCCTCCACCTCCACGTCCTCTTGACTTGAAGCCGAAGCTTGTGCAGATCCGTGATGGACAATTTCTTCCCCCATTCGGGACTTGGTTGGGACTCTTGTGAGACGGACAGAGAGAGAGAGAAAGAGACAGAGAGAAAGAGACAGAGAGAGAGAGAGAGAGTACGAGACGAAGTATCAGGCTTATGGAACAATGTATGACTCTGAGGACTCGCATCTCAACCCTCTGCCCCTTTTTCCCCACGCAAGCGGGTTCCAATTGGATCTGGGCTGACGTTCCACTCACTTGGAGCCATCAGTAAGCCAAAACTGAACCGAACTCACTCGAGAAGCAAACGGAGAAATTAGCAATTTGTATTCAGCACATCCCCACGCACGACCAAGGAGATCCAAAAGATGTCGAGATCCAACCCAAGAAGACGAAGAACACGAAGAAGAGGAAGGTGAAGCCCCCGACGCCGTGTCAAAGATGGACGCTCACAAGAAAGTGGAACCAACGACAAGACAAATCAGAAGAAAATGGTGCCTCCCAATCTCATTGGATTCAGCTCAACCGAGCTACTAATAACTCGTAATAAAGCGAGCACCAACCCAATTGTCCGTCCCCTTATGGAATGTTCAATGGGATCTGGGCTCTATTGGCGTGGAACCCAGCATATTGGATCAAGACCATGGCTGCACCTGGGCTTTTTAAGGGGTTTTCTATATTTTGAGCCCAGATATCGTCCGTATGCGCTCGGAATGTCAGCTTTGAAACTCAAATCAACGAACAAGACGAGTAGGAAAACGGTGGGCAAAACCATTGGACGCCTGAAAGTTCAGCCTCACTTCTTCAAGATTTTCATCGCCAAGGAAAACGAACACCAATTTACGTCGATGAGATGGAGCCATGAGAGCAGTCAGTGAATAATCATGTTGTTGGTCCGAAAGAAACGAATGCATGTTTTCAATGGTTGTTCACGCGGTGAAACGTTTCAGCCCATCATCGATTAAATTGCACTTTCCCCTGTTCACATTTGCAATCGCCCTTCCCACTATGTACACTGTATGTTGTATGTGCATCTATAATCACTATCAATGAAGAGTGAAGAAACAAATAGCCACATTCTCGTCCAGCAACCCGTTCAAGTGGCGTTTCTCGCTCCAGAGCCAAATTTACCTCAATCACTTGGCATCTCCCTCGGGAGACTGACTGACTGACTGACTGACTGACTGACTGACTGACTGACTGACTGACTGACTGACTGACTGAGGAATGAGTGAACGAACCAACCCAACCAAGTCCACGAACCCACGAACGAGATCGGGACATTTAAAATTGATAAGGATGACCTGAAATCAGGAGGATCTCTCTTTGTCCTTGGGAGTGTACAGAGTGTGCCCAACAATCACCTTCGACACAGAAAAAGACCACGAGGTGATGATGAGAAATGGGGCCTTTTTCTTCTCCGCGCCTTTTGGTTCCTGGGATGAACAAGACAAAGAATGATTCAGGGTTCCTAAAGCGGTCGAGGGACATCCAAGTCGTCCACGTGAAAGGCACCCGCACCACCTTCAGAGGAGGGCTACGGCGGCCATTGCTATCCACGGTAGTGGTGGTGGTGGTGGTGGTGGGGCCCAATGCGATGGCAGTGTTCGTATCCAAACACTCCTGCCATTCCACCGTGGAGTGAGTGGCTCTGGTGGTATTATAGTAGATAAATGGCTCTGTCAGGGTGTAACGATCTCCTCGTCAAAGTCAAATGGATACTCATCCATCAGGGCAGACGACAACTGACGTCTCTTTCTTCACAGAACCAGCACAAGAACACCGGGACCCAAGACAAGATAAACCATGACAGAGGGTTTGATATTACGATGAAGTGGAGGAGAACCAACCAGATCCACCAACCTTTCACTTCTTCACCTTGAATGGCGGGGACACACACACACACACACACAGAGAGAGATAAATATACATGCACGTAGGTACGTACGTACGTAGGTAAGTATGTATGTATAAGCATTCAGCTCTTTTTCTCCAAATTTCAGAGGGTCAGACACGTGGTCACCCCCAATGAGAAAAAACGCGCTCGCCACTTGAGTATAACATGATTTGCTGCCACAGCAACACCTCAAAAATGACTCTCAATTAAACATGGGCGGCGAATTCCCCTCCATCTTCATGCAGAGTGGTGTGCATGAATAGGAAGCCAAAAAGTCTTTGTTCGCGTGTGTTTGTGTACAAAGTCGAGACCAAAACAAGTCGATAGATTTCCTTCTAAGTCGCACACTCATCTACATCTACACAACACTACAAAACTGTATGTGGTTGTCTCCTTGCTTGGTTCGTTGGTTGGATGGTCGGCGGATAGTAGTGTTCATAGCCTCCTGCCTTAGCCTCCATAGCCCATCGGTTAGTCGGTATGCAGTAGCTCTCGTCATGCGGTTTGTCAGATGACCATCTCGGCTGTTTGTCACGTCGGAGCAATTTTGAAAATTATCATTTTAGTCACACTTCTTTCACCCCAGTGTTTGATCCGCGTGATGGCTGTGCTTGAAATGAGATCATCAGATCCCCGAAGTTCATGACGAATGAGTGAATTGAACATGACAAGTTTATCACCACACACACACACACATATAGACACACCAACCAGGCAAGCCCGAAACGCAGAAAATCGTGACGAGTTGGGCGCCGACCAACAATCAAATCAAGGCCATTACGGCCCGGACTGAGCCCGTACTTATTACATGTGCTAGAACCATCGACTGGAATAACTCCCCAAAGGCTGGAATAGGTCAGAGTGTTTCCATTCAGGTGGTTTCCCAAGTTGCCACTAAAGAGGTTTGACACGTCGATAAAAAAAAAACTGAAAAATACGAAAAATCCTCGGGTGAAAGGAATGCCGCGGGTTGGCCAACTTGGTGACGGGCTCTCAATCCATCTATTGTTTTGTCTTTGGTGGAAAGTGGGAAAACTTGGTTGAATTGAGTTTTAAGATCATTAATAACAAGCCACCTCGAGGATCTAGGAGGAGGAGCAGGAGCAGGAGAACAACAACAACAGCCGCAATAAGATCAGGAGGAGTCATAATGAATCCATTGTGATTATCGACACTGGTAAACCAATCAAGATAGACAGAGCCATTTCCCATGAATGTAATAGTGAGCCATTCCGGACCAGATTCTGGTGAAGGTGTCGGAGCCAAGCGTATCAAGATCTATCTTAAGTATTGCCTCGTTCTATGTGCTCTTGTTCACTTCGTCCCGAATCTCTCTGTCCGCGTCTTTCTCAAGTTGGTTAGTTGGTTGGTTGGTTGGTTAGTTGGTTGGGTGTGAGATCGATTGAAGGCATTTCTTCAGGCACAGACCTCGCTCGATGTTGATGAGGAATTGAACTTGTTCGATACGAGTGATGATCCATTTGTTATACATGGGAATAATTTGTCATCGTCCGAAAGTTTGATGGCATCCAATAAACTCGAGAGAAACGGATCAGGACCCCCGTTTGCACATTAATTTGAGAGTGCTCTCTCGCTGCCGGGGCCAGAACCAAAGGGTTGACGGATGACCCCTCTCATTCACACTGATGACCCGCCCATACATTCCACAAATCGGAACGCGTCTGAATTTTCCGAATTACCAAAGAGACAACAAGGCTGGCTTAAACCCGAGGAGATTACATCCCATCCTCCGTGGCAACCCTGGGACCGAAGGAACAATTTTGGCACTTGGATTCCCTGTCGGAGCAAACGGCTTTCCGACAGGAAATCATTACCAACTGATGGCTTGTTCATCGCCGACCCACCCGTTCCTCGTCGTTCGGCTCATTGGACGGACGGTGATCTTGGCCTCCTCACGAAGGTTGTGGATCATATCCACATGATTTCCAGAGGCCAAAATGGCCCCTCGGTAAGGCTTCATGCCCTTCTTCTCTTCTTCTTTCTTGTGAGTGAGTTCTCAAGTCAAGCAGGAAGGACGCCAGCCGGCCCACCTCCATTGACGACCGTCAAACCGAGGGGCCCCCGGATGGATGGCTATTCTTTGTCATCATCAGAACAATCGACTTTTGAAACGTATGAAAAATGATCCATGTCAGGGACTTCAGGGACTTTTACCGTCCTCTGCCTCTCTCTCTCTCTGTCTCTCTCTCTCTCTTTCTCTCTTTCTCCCGCTATCAAGGTGTGACTTCCAGCACTTGGTAGGGTACGTACTACATAGAACGTGTAGATCAACCAGCTTCCACGCTCTTCCTTGCTCCCGTTGACGATACTTGACGACAGCTGATCATTACTGGTTGTTGTCGTTGTTGTTGTTGTTCTTGCAGTAGGTGTGATGGTATGGTTATTACAGGTTAGTTTCCATACCGAAGAAATAGAGCAGCCACCTCTGCGGGATGAAACCATGAATCAAACCCGTCAGTAAGTTCTACCCATTTCCTTGTGGAGCGAAATCCTGATGGTGATGATAATGATGACAACAACGGCGATCTTAATGGCAGTCATTAAGAACTCGATTAATTACTACGCCTATGATTTTGCGATTTTTGATGATACTATAAAATCCCATCAATCATGTTAGGATCGCTGTACACAACACTTCAACATAAACATTCAACATTCAGCGTTATTACGTCAAACATATTTCGTTTGCGTTGTATACAGTGGCTACGTAGAGCGATTTTCTGTCCTCAATCCGGAGACAGCCTCCTCTTCCAATCATTCTATTCAGCAGTAATTGAGATTGGTGTTCCTTTTTTGTTTCGTCTGAATTATCATGTGTTTGACGGACGGGCCGCCGTGTCTTGCCATGTCTTTGAAAGCGGTTCTTAAGTTGGTGATCTTTGTGTTGTTCTGGTTTCAAAATAATAAAGACAAGCATAATAAATCTTTCTGTCACCAAAGCAGCAAGGAATCCCGCCTAGCTGAGGCTATACGTAGATCTCTATGTAGGTAGACTCCACAACAAGGCAGCGGTGACGGCGGTAGCGCCGGTGACGGCCACAACGACGAAAAAGACATGCTTGGGGATGGACTAAGAATGGTTGAATGCAAAAGCCGTCGACTTCAGGCTCATCATCATTACCATCAACACTTGACAATTTGTTGAATGCGGTGATTGTGGTAGAAGGTGCTACTGCCTCGTACGCATACACGCATACACGCATGCACCCATACACCCATACACCACCCATCAAAGCGAGTGAGTGAGTGAGTGAGTACAAGGCTGCTACCGCATACACCTAGATCCGACTACACACATCCACAATGAAGTGGTAATGATCACCAGGAAAGTGCCCTATTGTCGTCCGTCCCTCAATGTAATTACAACGTTACGTGTACCTCGGAGAGCTCGCCTCTTCGCCTCTTCCTTCTGATTGTTCCTTTTTCAATCATTTTGCCGCAATGTTCAACCTCCTTGTGGGGCGCAAAGAACACAGACTTGTCATATGGGTAATACGCCGAAAGGACTTTCATCACATTGGGCAATATCGCGAAATATATATCTCGGAAAACTTTAACGTAAGTGATTCACGTAGATCTTGTACGCTTTTTCTCTAGTATTATTCAACCCTTCAAAAACGCCAACCCATCAGATATGTGGTTCCAGGTGTCATCCAGGGGTAGCATTGGATAACCAAGGGGTTGTGGTAGGCTCTCTGGTATGGACCAGATCATAGCCCTCATGAATGACTGTGAGCAACCCTTTGTACTAGAATCAGAGCTCTCTAGTTCACTCTACTCAAGGCTCTTGATGCGGTTAATCTAGGCGGGCTTTCACTTGAAGGACCTAGTGCGATTTTGCCTCAAGGAGTTCTCGGGCGATTTCCAAGAAGTGGTAGCCGTAAGCGTGCTCAAGTCCCTCATCATCGGTGTGGAGTGCCACTGGACTGGCAACGCGCTTGTATGCCCTATCCTTCTTCTGTCTCTATCAACTCCGTCCATGGGTACGTACGTACGTAGAAATGGTACATCAATGTGTACGTGATGACGAGGTGATGTGGCACATTCCGCTCTCACTTATTACTGACGTACTTAATACTCCGAGGAGGAGCAGAACTCCGGGGTTGTATACCGCATAGATGGATGGATGGATGGGTAGACTGACTGGACAGTATACTGTACGTATATACCTACGTACAGTGTGTATGTACGCAGTAGGCTCGCAGTATATTGCTGTTCTGTACTTAGGGAGCTATTCTCTCGTGGATCCTCGACAAAGGATCCTTTTCAAATTCTAGTGCAAGTGATGACCAAGCAGATCTGTCCATCACTTTACGTGAGATCGACAGCGGAGACGAGTTTCGATCTCGCGGCCATCTCATCCGATGCAACCAGCCCCAATTGCCCATCCAGACTTTGGATTTCTCGGAATGACTCGGGTTTTTCTTCCCCTCCTTCACTTCTCTCGTCCCTGGGTTCAAATCATGAAAAGAGGGCCATTTGAGCGAGCGATTTCAACTTTGTGCATTCATTCCCTCTTGTTTTCGGCTTTTGGGCATTAATTTCCGCCTCTCCTCTTTCCAGGGCAACTGTCCATTTTTCGAACCGGTTAGGCTTTGGTTGGCGTCAAACTTATGAGGATCATTCCAGGCCTATCATTTTTGGTGGTTCCTGGTCGAGGTGCCCGTAAGTTACCCGTGAGGTGCCTGTCACCGTTTATCCAACCAACTTCATTGACTACTTCGTCAGGTTCAAGCCCATGGATTAGTTCGCCTTCTTCTGCCCCATAATTTACAGTACAGTACCTAAACATGTGTATGTAGGTACGCATGCACGCACGCACGCACATGAAGTGCCATTATTACGGCTGCCCTACTGTGGCTGCTAGTTGGAGAGTGATGCTTTAAATACCATGTTTATGCATCAGAACTGACTAACTTTGGAGGATAAATAGAGAGATGGATAGATGGTTGGCTGGTTGGTTTCGGTGGTTGTGGCGGTGGCTTTGGCCGGAGGAGGATTTGCACGCACTCACTCACCACCACTCGCTCGGTCTCATCATGGGAGAGTGTACCGGTATGTATGTGTGAGTGAGTGTGTGTGTTTGTGCGTCTCTTCTCGGCAATGCACTCGTATAGAGATATCCACGTTGGTTTACGACCTCCAGGAGACATCATTTCTCGATTCCCACTTCTTCAACAACCGGGCCAAAAAAAGCCTCTAAATACTGAGACGACGAAACGAATGGACCATCAGATCTGAACTGGTCTCGAGCTAAGTTGAGCTTTTCGGTGAAGTACCTAAAAATGGAAAGGGGAACTTCGTGCCGCCAAAGAGGGTGTGACATGGAATTGGTGCTACATCCGACTGTCCTTAGGAGTTGGGCCATGTGCCATCTTTATTTGATTGCACCCATACGAAAATGATTGATCGGGACCCCATCCCATTGTGTGGCCCACAGAAATTTGCTTCCCCACTCGTCCATCCTTTAAGGCGTCCCGTGTTCCTGTGAAAGGAGTGACTGACTGACTGACGAACGGACGAATCAAGACGGACAACTTCACAAAAGAGGAATCGACGGCTGCGGCGGAGACGACCGACAAGGCCCTGGATAAAGTCGGCATGAAGACAGAAGCAGGTAAGAGCACCGACCACGATCACGACGACGAAAGCAACAACAGCTACAACAACGACAACAACGACAACAACACAGCCCGCTCATCATTATTATCATCATCCTCATCATCATTTTTCGTAGGGTCGGGCGGCGGACAACCAAGCGGGATCCGCTTGAACAGCTCCAGATGCAAATCATTCTTAATGGCCGTCATAATTTAGAGTTCATCAAGTAAAGAAGAGGGAGAAGAAAAAAAGATGAAAATTGGCCAACCCCGAACGGACCGAAAAGAGTGAGACTCCCAACCAACCAACCAACCAACGTAGCAACCAACCATTCTACGCCGTTCAATCCAGAATGGAACGAAAACCGCTCCGTATCAAGGTGGACGTTTTCGCTCCTATGTTCTTCTGCAGCCTTGATGATCCCGTATTAACGTTCGTCCGTGAGGAATGTGAATATTGTCCATAGCATGCCAAATGGACATCAATCATCTGGTCAAGATCGCCAATGTACTTGTACACATATCCTCTCAATGCCAAAGCCAGCGCTTATCAACGGTTAGATTTGCCACAAGTGAAAACAACCGCCGCACTGACCACAAAACAAAACATGACATGAACCGCAATTGGATCCAAAATCGACGCTCACATGTATGTATGTACTACTCGTACGTAGTACTCGAATTTTCAACACAACCTACAGAGCATACACATATAAATTGCAAGGACATTCAAACCATCCGGTCTTGTCCAGGGCCTCATTGCCGATGAGGTTTGTCTTGGCTATTCCAGAAAGTATGGAAACCCGAGGCCTCTAGCTTAAGGTTAATGTACCAGAAATTGAATGAACTCAGCAAATGTTGCGCCAACCAGGGGCTCATTAGGGCTGGCCTGAACAATGAGACTGTTATTTGTCCCCCCCTAAAAAAACCCTTGTCAGGTGTGACACGCTTGCGTTTTCCCTATTAAGTACGGCACATACGTATCATTTACAATATTCATATACTAATGTATATGGCATTGCTAATTGCAAGCATAAAAAAGCCTGCAAAGCTCTTTTTTCTTAAGTCATCGGGGTGACGGTACCTATGAAGATTAGTTAATGGAAACATCATGAACCCATTTTTGACACTCTTTCATTCGGAATTATTGATTTAATTTGATTTAATGACGTATAGTTCATTACAGTTCATTACGTTCGATTACTTTTTGGAGTAGACTCATGAGATCCTTTGGCAAAGATCAGGTCAGGCATTCGAACCTCAATCTGCTCATCTACCAGCATAGTTTACTAGAAGCCACGTATCATGTGAATTTATGCTTCCATCAATGCTCGTGGGTTCTACTAATGAACAAGGTTTTTGCGGTCATTTTTCCGGATGTCCCCTAATTCTCGCTTTACGTTGGCAGAATTTTGAACTGGTTCTCCTATCTATCTATTGTGGGTTCGTCAACCCTTCTTTGCCAAGTCTTTGCCACTTTCTGGCTGCATGACGAAAGAGATTCCAAGTCAGTCAGAACATAGCGAGAACGAGAGAGAATAATAATAAGAGAATGGGAGAATGGAAGAAAGAGAGAAAGAGAGAGGGAGAGCGATGATCATGGAGGTAGAAGTGGCTCACGAATACGCGAGCTGGCGAATATTTACGAGCGACATGTCTCGTAATTTTCGGATTTTGATGAATATAAAGATACCAGAATGAGAACGAACAAAACGGCTCGGCCAAGTTCGCCAAGCAAGACGACAACGAAGGTGAGTGAGACTCGTTCTATCGGCTTCGTTCTCCCGCGCTCGCCGCCGTGTGCAATGCATTGGAAACGAAATAATGATGATGATAATAATGACGATACTAATAAGGGAGTCTACCAAGAAGATTTGACTGATTCCATCAGTAAACAAATTTAAACATTCGAGTACAACGAGTCCCTCGGGAGCGTCGAAAATAAGCAAAAGCAAGAAAGGACGGAAGAAACGGAATCACCTACGGTAGAAACCGATGGGGATTGACTTTGAAGTTGTGACTCTAAATGATCACCCCACCATGATTGCCCTCTCTTTGAATGTAAGATAGAGTGGCAGCAGACCACAAATAAACCAGTTCAGCTCTCACTTGTCAACCAATCCCTTCATGCCGAACTAGATGATCCGCGCGCGGTTGGCCAAGACTAACGTGATACCATTATGCCATGAGGGAAAAACCAACCAATGGTTCAAAAGCCATAGATTTGACTGAAAGGGCAGCTATGATCCTGGCCTTGGCCATAATCGTGATATTTAACACTCCTTGGGCATCTTTTCGTATCTTTTGGAACTAGCACTCCTCGAGTGGCCGAATCCATCTTCAAATGTCTGGCTTGGCCTGGATTATTTTCTCGATCTGATCATTATCATTCGTCTTGGATTCGACTCGAACGGGAACAACTCCTCGCGCCTTCCCCAGCCATCGCCATCGCCATCGTGGTCCTTCAATTCCTCCTCCTCCTCCTCCTCCTCCTCCTCCTCCTCCTTCGCCTACTCTGTCTGCTCGTCCAGCTTCTCAGGCTCAAACTCTTCGGTGTCGGCGTCATCATCGAAACTTGAAAATGTCACAAATTTCTGCAAGTCATCATGGATTCCGGAGAAGAACAGCCTTCATCAAGAATTACCCTCGATCACAGCCAAACTGGGGACTTTTTCTCCCTCTGAGCAGCACAGCCGTGGTCCAAGCTAATATTTAATTGATGTCCAAGCTCTGGTCAGTCCTAGACATCCTCAAGGAGGTCCAAATTCCGGGCTAACCTTGGGATCATTTGCCTTCACATTGTTCGTCCGGGATGTGGCTGGTGGTTTGTGATGTCTGTTTTTGCTTGTCATTGGTTGGAGAGAGAAGGAGGAGGGGGCAAGGAACCAGGGATGATGATGATGATGATGGTGGTGGTGGTGGTGGTGGTGGTGATGGTGATGGTGATGGACCCTGCATTGGTTTGATGGCATTGGCGGATGGACCGCCTGCATTGAGATGATGTGTGATTGCAATGACAGCTGAAGAAGCACATCAACTTCAACCAGACCAAACGAACGAACCAGCCAACCAAGCAGTCCGTACCAATGTACAGTACGCGTACTACAAGATCAGTAATCAGTGCCCGCAATGAAATCTTTATCCAGCCCAACCAACAGTCTTGGATCTGTTTGATGATCTGAATGATGTGACGGGCATTGATATAATCAAGCCTTCTTCCCCCTTCTACTGGCCATCTTGTAAAGGCATGGTGATTAAAGCTTGTATCCAATAATCCAATAACTCATAGATACGTAATGGGGGTGGGTCTCTTCGCATTTAAGAGTACCGAAAACTTGGTCTAGGATTGATCTACGGACTGTCTATGAATGCTCGTACGTAGAGTCAGAGCCTGTCAGGCTGCGAATAATGAACGTAGTGCACATCTTGGTGCCACTTTTCAGAACTCGAACAAACCGGGGTTTGATTCCTGGCAGTCATGTTGATGGCACTAACAACAGAAACCATCGGGAGAGCAATGACGATCACGACGACGACGACCACGACCACGACGACCACGACGATGATGATGATGATGATAAGTGTCAGTCCGCATCATTTTTCATCTCCATAAAGCCGTACGTACAGAATGAGACTGGCCATCATTTAGCCAAAACTATCTACAGTCCTACCTTTGATCCGTTCCAGATGTGGAAGGAGCACTCCAAATCTTTAGATCTACTCTTTGAGCCGAGGATATTCCTCTAGGTGGTTTTGTTTCGAATCTAGGACTGTAGTCGGCGTCTGAAATTGAAGAATGGTTTATTTCCCAGTTTGACACTTTGAACACTTCATATGATCAGAAATTCCTTCTTGATTGGACCTCAATGGGCAGTGAATGTTAGCTAGATGGATGCTTGGCGACCTGACAGTCATCCTCATCCTCATTGCCAACTACTACGACCAATCCAATTTACGGACGTCTCTCCACTTAAGTACGGTAGGTAGTGGGTACAGCGCTCACACACAAGCAATTCAAAGTTGAAGTGTTAACTGACAGGTTTGCCAGGCCAATTGTAGTCTACGTACTATATACGAGCATATGCTACAATATCTACTACAATGAAACTGAGGAAGAAATCGTTGTTCATTACGTTTACTATCACCTTCTTCATCGTCATTGTCATCATGATCATCATAACAACAACAACAACAACAACAACAACAACAATAAAAATAATAATCATAATCATAATAATAATTATAGTACTAATAACGATGAAGATGATATGGGCAGCTAGAACGACGAAAGTGACGTTGGTGATAATGAGGGAGGGGGGCCCCGAGAAGGATTGGGATTTGGCGGTGACACTGTGTGATTATGAAAGTTGCCAAAGTGTCGGCTTCTCAGATTATTTATTTACCCAAGGATGGATGAACTTTAAACACAAGTTGTGATGACTAATTATGAGTAATTGGCAAGTTTAAAAAAGCACTTGATGATTTGTGGCACAGGAGCCTCAACGGGGGCTCAATCTCCCGATGATCCAGATGAGAGACCGCTCCCACCCACCTCACCCACATCGACGGACACACTTAGTGTAGTGCTCTTGAAGGAGACGAGTACCTGATCTGCCGCAGACTTTTTCTTGATAGTATTCGCTAAGTTCTCGGATCTTTCTCGTTCAGCCCTTCTTCCTTCGTTCTTGGCACGTCGTGGGCTTAATTTCCGAAATTTCTGGCCATCTTCCATGCCAATGATCCGCCCGAGGAGTTTGTTTGTCACCTCGGCGGCGATCCCTAGTCATTACCGGTCTCCACTCTACCACTATGGATAGAGTATAGTATAGGAGTACGTGGGTAGATGAGTAGCTTAACAATTATTAACCGGTTGATTAATGAAATCGGGAAGGATGTGACCACACCTTCTAATAGCCCCTGAAGAACCACTGGTTATCCCCCACCCATCTTTGCGTGTCCACCCTCTATAGAAGCCCTGGTGAATCGGGGATGTACATGCATACATTGTACACGGGCGTTGGTGGGATTGGAAAGCCGGTGTCGTCGTTCCCAAGAGCCACTCTGAGTGGGACAGGTTCTCAATTGAACACCTTCAAATATCCTCTTGACAGTTTACACAGAAGGATTTGTCGTTTACCTTAGACACAGTCGTTCTCGTCGTTCTCGTCGTTGTGAACGATGGCGGCGATTTAGTTCCCATCTTGTGCCTCGTGAATGGAGAGCTTTCTGGAGGTGGGATATCAGCATGATATTACTCGTATTATTGTCATTTTGCTCTTGTCGCCGTTGACGGCCTTCAGCATACAGTTCATCTCAGCCCTTGGGTCTTAGGCTCATCCATCTTGATAATCCGGTCTGGCGATTCACTTACTCTAACCATGCCACGTCCTTGTTCCTTTCCCTTTTCCCTCCCTTCAAGTGACTACCTCCACGTGGAACGTGGAACAACAATTTCGCGCCTTCTTATGCCAACCCTATTTTTTTAAAAAAGGCTGAATGCGATGCGCCGATGGAGGGTTAATAGGCAGTTGCATAGGTTTATTTCGAACCATCTTTGAAGAAACATTGGTAAGATAGAGGAGAGAGGTTGGTTCAGTTTTTTTCTAAGTAGCCCATCTTGAAGTAGGTACACATATCAATCAAATTTGAGAATGAAAGGTCGTTGGTCCAATCTCGATCGAAAGTGCTTCTTGAGTGAGTCGTTCGAAACCTTCCACTTAAAAGGCCAGTTTAACCTACAATCGCCACCAAACCATTTTTTGCATCAAAAGAACCCAGACGATTTTCATCCGCCGTTCATTCTAATGTGAGAAGAAGCATCTCAGATTTGTTCATTGAGGGCTTTTCTGTCAGTCACATGGGTGCGATTTGAGTTTTCGAGTGACTCTTGGCTCTCCTCGTAGTTTCCTTCAAACTGCTTGGCCTGCCTTCGCAGTGCTCGCTCACTGTCCTACATACGTAGCATGAAGGAAGCAATAGATAACTAGTGTGTATGTAGTAGTCTGTGAGTAGGTACGTTGTTGTATGTCTGTCTGTATTGAGCTATCAATCGTTGCCACCACCGCTGACAAAAAGTCACAAATCAAGAGCGGGTGACAACTCTGAAATTTGCCGCGATTAAAAACGAAGCTCTCCGAGGCGTGGGCAAGCCAGCCAGCCAGCCAGTTAGGCACGGAGGCAGGCACGCAGGCAGGCAGACAAGTAGGCACTCACTCAAGACGTTCCACATACATACATGCATATATACTGAAGTACATGCTACATATTGCGCGTCTATATTCAGTCCGGGTGCTGACTGAGAGAAAGTTGGATTCCCCTT
The DNA here is from genome assembly GCF_007210705.1 of Tigriopus californicus. Taxonomy (NCBI): domain Eukaryota; kingdom Metazoa; phylum Arthropoda; class Copepoda; order Harpacticoida; family Harpacticidae; genus Tigriopus; species Tigriopus californicus. The sequence continues at coordinate 15,304,655 of NC_081447.1, forward strand.
CTTTCTCTCTCTCTCTCTCTCTCTTTCTCTCTCTCTCTATAATCTCGTTTTTCCCCGAGAGACAACGGGCTTGAACGATCCTTGTCGTCTAAACACGCGATAACTTGCGATTTGGATTTTACCACCCGGTTGAGATGATCCTGAGAGGAGCGACGTACCTAGTGGCATTTAAGCCGAGGTGGAGCACATCCTTTCAGCAGCTCATCTGTTTTTAACCGAGCCCAACTTTCAATCCAAATCCGAGCAACACTTCTGGGACCGGGAACACTACTTAGTATGTAGTATGTATTCATGTATGTATGTCTGAATGAAAGTATGAACTCAAGATCCTATTCCCTACTAACCTATTACCCCAAACCGGGAGAGTAAGCAAATGAAAGAAGAAGCGAACGAACGGACGTGGGGAGCGCCTAAGAAAGAGACAGATCCAGAGGAACAAGAACGAAAAGCGAGACCTCAAGATGAGGTTCATATTTGTTCAATTGACTCTCTTTAAGCAACACAAGACTTCTTCGTTCCCTTCAAGATGTTCCTCTCTGCCNTCAAGATCCTATTCCCTACTAACCTATTACCACAAACCGGGAGAGTAAGCAAATGAAAGAAGAAGCGAACGAACGGACGTGGGGGGCGCCAAAGAAAGAGACAGATCCAGAGGAACAAGAACGAAAAGCGAAACCTCAAGATGAGGTTCATATTTGTTCAATTGACTCTCTTTAAGCAACACAAGACTTCTTCGTTCCCTTCAAGATGTTCCTCTCTGCCATTGACCGGCCCTTTAATCCGTGGAAATGAAGATGCTCCTCCATCGCCAATTGGAAAATGCTTTGTCACACAAATTCCTCGGCTCTCCGTGACCCCTGACATGAACATGTTCAACACCCTCGACCTCTTCTTCTCTTCCTGAATTCTCGTTTCGAACAAGGGAACTTGGGAACGAAGGAAGGAAGGAAGGAAGGTCAGTCAGTCAGTCAGTCAGCCACTTGAGAGGACAGATGGCCAAGCATTCGAGGACTGCCAATCGGAAGAAAGGGTAAGTGCAATCCATCCGAAATGGCAAGGAGAAGCATTCTTGAGCAAATGAACGAGTCGTCGGGGCCAAAGTTCGACCTCCGATACACGCATGCACGCACGCACGCACATGCCCATAAACACTCATGTTGAAGTACAATCAGGTTAATAGGTGTTGTTCCCGTCATTGGCCCGGCATATCTGCACCCACCCTCAACATCCAGGGATGGAACAAGACGGAAAACGATAAAGTACAAAGCGACGAGCATTGGGAGTGGGGCCACATTAGTCAGTTCCACTCTTGTCATACCTACCTACCTACCTACCTACCTACCTGTCCAGCAAATGGACAATAGGGGGGACGACAGAGAGGAACGGAATCCTCGTCGGGACATGAGAACATGGAAACATCGACGCTTACACATGCACACACACACACAGAACGGTGGAGCATTATTTAAGGCCCGAGGCTATCTTCAGTTATGGCGTGAAGGACCTGTCCCAGTGTGCTTCAGAGTCAAAAAAATGCGGGATCAGCCAAGACATCCATCAATGTGCCAACGGGAATTCCGGTTGACGGGTGTCTCTCACATTATGAGAAGCACCTGGACCACTTTGAAAAGTCCAAGCAAAGACATCAACGGCCGCGAGAGCCTGGACAGTCAGTAGCAGTGAAAGTATGAGCGGCATTAGTACAACAACAACAACAGAAAAAGTCGCAATGCTACTACATACCCACATCCAATTCGTAGTGCCCAATAGCCAGAATGTTTGAACCCATTTGTAACGAATACCGAAGACGTGTAAAAAATGTTCCTTGTCACTTGGGTAGATCACTGATTCGGGCTCGAGCTTGTCCAACTATTGTTAGAAATGAAAAAAAAATATGCTTTACTGTTCTATTGATCCCCGAGCGTCAATTGTGGGCCAAGGCTAAAAGGACGAAGACAGAAACACCGTAAAGCTACGGAAGAGACGAAACGAGTTAATAAAGGGTTCGAAGAAAGAGGTTAGGTGTGAGGTCAGCCTATGTGACCCACGTTGCCTTCTTTTGGGTGCCATTCCTAACTAATCCCCTTTCCCTCTTGAATCCCCCC